>NC_087524.1:23751656-23960227 GCF_963921805.1 Phalacrocorax carbo
GGTATGACATGGCAAGTGTCTGTCTGGTCTGTTACTACTCTTTGAACTTCAGACTCTGTCTAAATGAGATTTTGCATCATTTGCTTGGATGTGCCTCATGGTACCTCTTCATCCTCCCTTCTTGCAACATACAAGAAAAGAACACAATAGGAAAATGTTCACCTTGTAAAACACATGTTGCCCTGAGGCAAACTAACACCCCAGCCCACGGAGATATTTTCTAAATCTGAGCTGTTACATGGCTCCGTTAACAAAACTTATGTCTGAGGAGAGAGGCCTGCATTCCTAGTAAAAGTGCAGGGTGCATATCCCTCAGTAAGGATTAGCCAATCAAGAACTATGAGACATCTGCTTGAGCAACTGATGCTAATTACTTCAGACCTGTAAGGTATATGGCAAAGCAAATGATAAGAAAGCAAGTTTCTGGCAACAGGAAAAAAACAGACCATTAAAATCAGTACTGACTTTATCAGTGGCAATCCACAAACTAGGATTGTTAGTAAAGGCATTTTAGAAAAGGTAGCAGTCAGTACCACACCCAGCAGTTAAGAATTGCAGCCATTTGAAAGCATACAAGTGGGATCACCAATGCTGCTGTATATTGCTTTACTTTGAAATTATGTCACTTCCCAGTTTTAGCCTACAGATTCTCTATCCAAGGACTATCCCTTCTTTAGAGAAAACCTTTTCCTTTAGACTACACTGTGTTACTGGGGAGTTGCCTTAGTGACGGACCAGAAAACAGAACTCAAGACAGACATCCCATTTTGTACACCCATCCACGATATCTGGTTACAGTTGTATTTGGACTTCCTGAAAATACAAGACAGTCTTTAAATGATGTAGAGCTATACAGGAGCATCCTGGAAGTTGCTTGTGGCTGCCTTTTCCCAGCTGTTGAGGAGGGGTCATGTATGGGGTTTTTCCCCACTAATCTCTGATTTTAAGGCAGATTTTGAAGGTCCAGACACAAAGCCAGAATCATTTTGAGGCTTCTTGTTGACTAAGGCAATTGTGCCTACTGTGTGTTTACTCATTGATAGGAGAATTTCTATCCATCAGGAGCAAAGGGAAAATTCTCGTTGTAACTGCTCAGCAGTGGTAATTTGTAACCAAGGAATGATCTGGCATGGAGGGCAAGAAGGCCCAACTGCAGGAAGGGGTTAAACTGGCAGGAAGCAGAAGTGCCAGAGACAGACCCCTTGCAAGGGAGAGAAGTTTCCCTTGGTGATGAGATAAGAAGCAGCCTCAGCATTGTCTTGTAGCCATTCTGTAGTGGAAAGGCTCGGGGGCCATCTTTGGGCAGCAGAGCTGGGCTTGGGGGATGGACACACAGCCAGGCCGAGGTGTGTCATGCTGTCACTCTCGGGATTGGTGCTGGTGCAAGTGAATGTAAAGAATCTGCCTGTGATGCATCTTTGCATATTCCACGTAGATCCATGTATTGCAGTAGAACTCTGCCCAATGCATTGTTAATTTTTTTTTTTTTAATATTTAAGCACAAAAGTGTTCTTAATTTGCCTTGAGAAGTACCACAAAAATTCTTCAACAGGAGTCTCGGTATTTTTCTCTTCAGAGTCACAAATTCTGTCTTGGGAGCTTTTTCAAATTCTTCCTGCACAACTTTGCTCTAAAGGCAATCTTCCACATTGTTTCCAGGGAAGTGAATGAGGTAATGATTTCACAGATTGGCTTAAATCAGTGCAAGCACAGAGGGTATGCTGCCAGCCGATTCCTTCTCTTGAGGTTAGCATGCAGAGCTGGGAAGCCAGGACAGGGAGTGAGGTTGCTCTTTTGGCAGCAGTGTGGTCTTAAATCAGCCCAAGCTAGCCATGAAACTCCACATAGCTCAGGGAGCAAGTGTGTTAGTTGTTTTACACCATTCTGTTGAAACAGAAAGGAACTCAGGCCTTAGAAGTTCAGTCCCCTGTTCTATCTTTACCAGCTGACCTACCAGTCTGTCTCCTTTCTGAAACAATATCCTAAAATGTGAAGAATAGATTCATTGTTACATTGGGTCCCTGCTTTATTTTATTGAAAGGAATAAATCTTATCAGTCCTGTCTGTTTCTGGCAGCAATCACCTGTTCAAAGGGCCAAGTGATCTTATCTTACATGAAATATATAATTTTATAAAAAAATAAAGCTAGCTTTTTTCTGTTCTTGTTGCCAACTAGCTGACATGTCTTCCTCTGAACAGAAGGCTCACTCTAGCAGAGTTTGAGTCACTGTGTTTGCTCTGGAGTTCTGTAACATATGATGCACAGTAGCTACTGATTTTTCCTGAGACCTGTGCCCTTGATTTACCTGCTAAGTATCAATTTTGGGGAAGAGGAGTTACTTCACTAAAAATATATCTGGAACACTTGAGTCTTGAAGACATCCTGCTTACCAGTCATCTACAGTGGGTCTCCATTAGCAAATCGAGGTGAGGTGTATCTTTTGTTATTAAGCTTGCTAAGCTCTTTGTGCTTTCCTTCTTGTTGCAGTTCCTAAGCACAAGCACAGTATCTTTGACAACTGTTGTTACCTTCACTGACATTACGGAATGGCCAGAACCTCCACGAGGCCAGCCCCAAATGCACTGGAAGCTCCCATTTGACATCTTTTTCCCATTCAAGGTGGCACTGAATTTGGAAAGAAGTTATAGAGGTGACCTGGCTGGCTGTTTTTTGTTGATTCTAATAATGTCTAGTATTCTCTGCTTTTGAAAAGTCAAATAGACGGGGCCTGTACTTAGAAGTTCAGGGAGTGAATTGATACATTGAGAACGTGATCCAGATCACAGAGATTTCTTCTCAGGTTCTTATACTGTGCCTATGATATCTGTGTGCCTTCTGTTCTTGGATTAAGCCACATGACTAGTTTCTCTCCTGTGTGTCCTCTCGTGCCCCTATTCTCTGTATGCACCATGTGCATGTGAACCTCACCGCAGTGAAACGCTTGAGAGATGGAGGGATCAAAAGGCGTTGCATTAATGAGGAACAAGGAAGAGGACGTTAAAAGGAACATTCCATGTTCTCAGAAACCAAGAGTGCTTTCTAAAACAAGGAGTATGGAGAGAGAAGCAAAGTTCAATGCAAGCATTTTGGAGCTGCATTTGGTCATCCTCCTGTTGGAGAAGCACCTGATTTTTCTACGTGGAACTAACTGAACACTTAAAATACAGGAGTCCTCCCAGATGGCCTGATTTATTTAGGGTAGACATGTCTGCCAGTCACCTTTAACCTGTCCTCGTTACATGACAGCTATGCCTCTGTGACAGTTTTTGACTCTTAGTTTTCTGTCTTTTCAAATACAGATACCCAATTGAAATGTTCATGTTTTATTCAGTGTTTACATTAGCAAGTGTTACACAAATCAAAGTAACTGTAAATGTCCCATCCTCTGAAATATAACTGCATTTTAGTTGTTTGTCCAGACAGCTTCCTTCCTGATCTATATTTTTTTTCTTGAAGAAACAAGCCTGAATATGGCATTTCCTAGATAAGAAACATTCTTTTGCAGCTCCAGATAGGGACCGGACCGATAACGACAGCATTGAAATTCCGGGTGGCACATCAGAGAAAGTTGTGAACGATCCTATAGAAAAAAATCAATTGGTTTAGGAAGAATTTGTAAATGTATTATGAGACTGAAGCTTACTGCACTACCTTACCCCTGGCTCAGTCTCTGGGACCAGAATGTAAGTTTATTGCTTTTGAAGTTGATCTTCTGATTATCTAGTCTGCCCCACCCCATCACATGGGTTAAGGAAATCTGCCCAATCATTCCATGAAGTTGCTGGACAACCATATTTATTTTTAGCCAAGGGTTTATTATTTACCTTAAATTCTTCACATGATGGAAAAATCTGCCCCGTCTAATGTGAAGTACTCCAGTGGAATTGATAATGAGCAAGAAAAACAGAGGAATCTGGCCTCCCTTTAATAAAATGGATTTGTTGTTTGTGTGGGTATATACTGAGTATAGCAACTTTGTTGCTCTTCCTCATTAGAAACTTCAACAGAAGGGTGCAAAAAATAAACTGAAAAACTTGTAATTAGGGTATCAAAGGAGATAACCTGAATAAAACCAAATGAAGACCCATCTAAAACATGCACATTATGGGGTAACTTCATGTATTTAACCTTCTAAGTGTTTGCATGGTTTATTAGCTTGGACAGGCTTCTGTGCAAGTGCCTGCTGCTTCCATTGCTTCTGGTTCTGGGGCAGCCCGTGAAAGCCAGCCTGAACGCGTGCACCTTAGCGTTACATGTGGCTGGTGGTACCAGTACAGCAACAAGCTTTGATTTTTAGGTAGAGGTGGCTTCTCACCTGTGCCTGTAATATCTTTGCAAAGCTTTTAGCAAAACACATTTGTAGTGTACTTCACAGGTTCTCTCATGCTCCTAATTTGCAGAATCCAGGAATTAATATTATATTTGTGGAATCCAGAAATTAGTATTTACATGTGACAGTAACTGAAGGGAACAAAGGGTTAGTTGAAGAAACTTGCCAGATGTCATGTAATTCTCTGTCATATCCTAACCTCTAACATGTCATATTTTCTAGCACACATTTGGCTCCTCTGACACGTCCTCATCGCAGGAAATGGAGCTAGAAAGAGCCTTGTCCATAACCTGGTCTAGCCTGGCTTGAGGCACGTTCAGTCCTAGCCACACCATACCACACGGATGTGGGTTTAGAGTCTGCAGTTTGCTATAACAGTTTATTTCACTGTGTGCTTTGTCATGTTCTGTTTTCCCCCGCTGTCTGAACTTACGTGGCCTCCGCTGCAACTGAGTTTTGGGCAACAGTATGACAACATCACACACACGAGGCAGACTCATGTCAGATATACAGAATAGGGTATTTATGCTCCATGTCAAAGGGCTAAGATAATGCTGCCTGATTCCTCTGCTGCCAGCATTCTGTCTGGAACCATCTTTCCAATGGGTCCTGTTTTGAGGCAGGAACTCTATTTTTACACTGTCCAAGTGAAAAATGCAGTTTTGGATTACAAAGTAGGAGCAGAATTACAAAACATTAACAAAGTCCATTCTTAGTAGCAATGTGAATCAGGCTGCCCACCCAGCTCGTACTTAAGATCTCTATATGGTGTTGTCAGATTCTTGTCATGCTGGAGGTGAGTAGCAGCAAGTGTTTTCATTCTCACTTAAAGAGTACCACTTTGGAGTACTACTACTTGCTTTCATCACAGATTCTTCCCCCCCGCCCAGCAAACACAAATAGCTGGAATACAATATTCTGAGATCATTCTCCCCTTCTATAATGTAAGAATACACATAAAATGCAAAGAAAAAGCTAAAGAAGGCATCTTAAAAAACTTCCAAACACCCCTTAGTGTGCTTGCATTTTCTTCAGGCACGAAGTACATGAGCCACTGTTAAATTTGTTTGCCGAGTTTTAGCCAGCGCTCACCACGGCAGGGTCCGTGGCGAACGGAGAGGCGTCCTACACACTGTGCTCCCACCGCTCGCCTTCCTCGCCCGGATCAACTTACTTTTCCAGTGTGGCGCTGTATGTCCATACACCTTAAGAAAGAATACGTAAACATGACCCTGCAACGCATCCGCGGGCTTCCTTACAAGCGCGCACAGGTGGGACGGCACGCACTGTGTCACTGGTGCCTCCCAGCGGAGGGACCTCGCGCCTGGCCGTTTTCCTGGAAAGCGTTCTTCCCTCCAGCACTGCTGTACACCCACCCGAGCCGGCGCCCGAGTCCTACCGGCATCGGTACCGGGCAGCCACAGGAGCCGCGGGCCGCCCGCTGTCCACGCGCGGCCACCCTCCACCCTGAGCCTCCCTCGGAGCCCCCGCAGAGGCCCCGCCTGGGGCTGAGCCGGGGAGGGAGGAGAGCCTCGCGCTCCAACCTCGCACGCTGCCTGTAACGGGGGAAAATCGGTTAACACACAGCAAATTCCTGAAGATGCGCTTCGGCAAAGCGGGCGACCGAAGGCAAACGGGTCGCGGGTGGAACAAAAAACGCACGCAGCTTCGCGCGCCCTCAACCGGGAAGGAGCCGCGCCGCCCTCAGCCCGCTGCAGCAGCGCGGCTGCAAAACGAGCTGCCTCCCGGCTCTGCCCGGCGCCGGGACCCCAGCGCAACCGCCACCGGCGAAGCGGGCGCGGCCACCGCGCGCGGCTGCACCCGCACGCCCCCGCTGCCGCCGCCCCGCAGGGCGCGCGCGCGCCCCGGCACCCCTCGCCCGCCGGATGCGCCGCTGGCGGGAGCCCTCGCCCGCGAGCCGGAAGCAGCGTGACGCGGCGAGCGGCCCCGGCTGCGGCGGAGGCGGTGCGCCCTGCGGGCGGGTGAGCGAGCGAGGGAGGGAAGGAGCGAGCGAGGGAGTGCGGCCGTGCCCGGGGGCGGGGGAGAGGCCTCGGCTGGGCCCGGCCGGGGCGGCTGCCGGGCCTGCCGCCCTGGGGGGGGTCGCAGAGGCGGGGCCCGCTGTCGCACCCGCCCGTGGCGCCGCGCCGCGGTCCCCGTCGCGGAGGGCCGGGCGCGCTGAGGCCGGCGCTGCGCTGCGCTGGCCCTCGGCGCGCCGCAGTAAGTGGGAGCGAGTGGTGCCGGCCTCCCTCCCGCGACTGGAGGATCGGGAGCGGTTCGGCGTTGCTCGCGGGAGGGGACTGAGGACTCGGGGCGGGGGGGGGAGGGGAAGTGAGCTAAGTCTTAAAACCTCAGAGGTGCTGTGCGTACAGCCGCTGCAGCGCTGCCGGCATCCCGATGCTCCCTGTCCTTTTGGTCCTCGCAAGCCTTCCAGAGCCTTCTAGGCTTTGCTTCAAATTTTCTTGACGGCTACAGAGCGTTGGTGCTGTGTGGAGTTACTGGCAGAATAAAGTTGCAGTTTGGAA
This sequence comes from Phalacrocorax carbo, assembly GCF_963921805.1. NCBI lineage: Eukaryota > Metazoa > Chordata > Aves > Suliformes > Phalacrocoracidae > Phalacrocorax > Phalacrocorax carbo. The sequence goes on from NC_087524.1 coordinate 23,758,510, forward strand.
CCCTGCAAGCACTAGACTAATTGATTAGAGCTGGGTTGGCCTCATTCTTCTGGAGCTTTGTGAGAGCAGAGTTGTTGCCTTTCTTGAGATTTCTCCTTCCTTGCTCGTCTCTTGTGTCTACTTACAAGATTTCTCCCTGCTCAAATAAAATATTTAAACCCTCCTGACACTTGCATGCCACATAAAAGCTATTACCTAGGTTTTAACCTAACTCTTGGTGATAAGCCTGTGTTGTCACTTAGTGTTTCTTCACAGGAGATATAACACAATCAGAGTCTTTTTTAAGAAACCTGTGATAGCTCTCTGAAAGAGGTAATAAAACTGTAGATAAAGGAGACTTAATGAGCAAAGCTTAGTTTTCCAAAAGCCTGTGGCAAGTGTCTGTGTATTATGAAGTCAAGAACAGTTTTCTTAAATGAAAAATAACTAAAATGATTCCATAAACGCTTATACCTTTGCTGACTCTGTACCCTAAAAAATGATGGATACTTGGAAGTGTTTGCCTTCTTCTCAAACTTGCTCTTCATGACACTGAGAAGCAATTTATAAAGGGTTAAAATAAAGTCGTCTTCTTTCCTCTTCTATAGTAAAGTATTTATATTTAGTCACTTTAGAAAGTATGTTACCTTTTCTGTATTTTTCTCGGTGAATAATTTTGTTGTGGTAGCTGCTTTGTTTATTTGTTTGCTGTACTACCTCCTTCTAAGCTACTCTTTGCCAGGGTTGTTATAAGAAGTGTATTCAATAGCAGCGTGAGCATCTTTTAGGCTTAGCTTCAGTAATTTTTCAGCTGCTCTTGTTGCACGTTGTATTAGTAGGAATATGAAAGTAATTGTATTTTTATGTTTTTCTGCGGTATGCAGGGCAGAAAACATCTGAGAGTCACTGTCGATGATAATCTGAAAAGTCAGTTTAAGGTGTAGCAACAGTCAAAAATCAAATAGAACGGTAGAAATTATCAGGGGAGGAATGAAGTGCAGAGTAAAAGACCATATCATGCTACTATATAAATCCTTGCTTTGTCCAAGCTTGAGTGCTCTGTGCAGTTCTGGACTCTTCCTTGGGTAATACGCTGTGCTCTGTTAGGATAATTGGGGAGGTGAAGGATGACAATGGAGATGATTGTATATATGCAATAGCCTTGATATAAGGAGAGTAAGAGCATCCTATACTGATTTATTAGTGGCGGTCTAAGGAGTTGCTGTGCTTCTCTCTTGCTGGTGCTGGCACTCACATGATTGTATAGACAAGTGGGTCAGTTGGTCTCTGACCAGAATATTATCATGATCAAGCTGTGGGAACTGCAGCTTTGAGCAAGAGGGGTGGCAAAACCGGTGTGCTTCTGGTGCTCAAATTGTTTAGGGACAACTTGAGCATCACAGCAGAGGAAGGAATAAGAGGGTGAGTGCACTACGAGTCTGTAAAATCATGAGTGGTGTGGGCAAGGTAAATAGTCCTAGAGCCACACAAAGCTGAAGACCAGGACAGTACTCAGGTGATTTTAATTGGTTTTTTCCCTACCTATGTACTGGGCATCTGATAGACTGTTGTTCTACTGATGTGTTTTATTTTATTTCTTATTTTCTCCATTACAATCTGGATATCAGCTTATCCTTTCTAGAAAGTGAATGCCATCTCGTTTCTCCCCAACCCCAGAAGAAGAGGGAAACACATTGTGAGGGCAGAGAATGAAAAAAGGACAGGCAGATAAAGGCAAATGGCTCAAAAATAAGGAGCTGAAGGGAATGCCGAGCTGAGGATACACAGTTCCCTGAGGTTGAGATGCTCATGAACGCTGGTCTGAGTGGTGAATACATACATTTGGTGAATATTCCCTAGTTTTTCTTCGAAAGTTGTGACTGTCTGGCTTAACCATTGCCAGAAGGCAGTTGTTCAAGAGGTTCCACAATGGGGCTTTGAATATGGAGGGTATGAATACAAAAAATTAGTAGGGTGAAAAAGTGCAACTAAAGTTTCTGTAAGAGGTTCTGAAAGAGAGGCTGACACCCAGGGTACTAAATGTAGAAGTCAGTCTTTCTCCTGAAATATTAAACAAGAGTGCTGACTTGAGTGTACATTCTTCAGACTTCTTTTTGTTCTATCCTTGCATTTCCTTGGCTACCGTTTCTCCTGGATACGAACACGTGTCCAGGTACTTGATTTACATCTCATCGCTTAGTGGCACTATAGTCACTCTACTAACCATAGCTATTACAAAATTGTTATTCAGTCTCCATTGCTTTTCCTGAAAGAACTTTGGCACTTGTACAGCCTTCATTTGATGGCTGTAGGGAAACTGGAGCAGAAATGGGATGCTAGTTCTATCATCTTTATCCTTAACAGCTGGCAGAACCTGATCTTTTGCTGCTCAGTGCTGAAAACAGGTGGTAGAAGAAAGTACCCAGATTTGATCCAGGCAAGAGTAGAGACATGATGTTAGGAGGAAGAAAACGCTTGAAAGATGCTAACTAACCCTATCTTGAGGTTTCTTAGTGAGGTCTCGTACTTGATTAAACTAACCTGTGTCCTTATGTTCCTCGCTTAGTAATCTTGATTAAAGCAGCTACTTTGAGTGACTTTTTTTTATTATGTTTTTAAAATCAGGTGGGGGAAAAATTTTTTTTGCGCAGAGATACACCTGTGTGTGTTGCAATTGTGCCTAGGCCTGAAGGTGGACTGTAGCATGTCTGCTTACACAGGTTGTTAATACCATCAGGACGGTTCCATGCTTTTTTGCTCAGCAAATGTGCGGCGCGGCAGTTTGCGCTGCAGGTTGCATGGGCAGGGCGCAGTCCCTTTCCCGGCTCTGAAGGGTGACTCTACTAGTGGTCGTCACCCCCCCCAGGAGAGGCCCTCACCCAAAAACCATCGCCGGAAGGGAAGTGGCAACCCAGACAGAGCCCCCACACAAACACGCAGCTGCCCAGGCCTCCGGCTGCAGGGAGGGCCTGAGCCTGGCACTCTGAGGGCACCAGAGACAGCAGCTGCTTGCGGTGCCACCAGGGGTATGATCTGCTCAGCCTGGTGGCAGAGCTGAGGGAGGGAGCGGAAAGGTTAAGGAGTATCAGGGAGTGTGAGAGGGAGATAGAGTAGTGGAGCCACATTCTACCATCCCTGAGGCCAAGGCAGCAGATGGAGGCTCCACAAGAGGCAGAGGATCCCCTGCCCTCTTGCTACCAAGCAGAAGGAGGGAACCTAAGAGACGGGGGGGGAATGGAGACAGGACCACGCTCGGGCGGCAGGCGAATCCCCTCCCGGCCTCCCTCACCTTCCCAGCTGCCCTTACACAACAGACGCGGGCTCTGGAACTTGAGGGCCAGGCAAATGAGGAGGTAGGTGAAGGTCTGTCCGGGGGTTACCTAGGGAGGGTTGGTCAGCCCCACGCATTATGGTTACTTCTCTTCAGAAGAAATGGAGGGTAATTGTTGTAGTCAGTTGCCTTCTGAGGGGAACCGAGGGCCCAGTATGCTGACCAGACCCATCCCACAGGGAAATCTGCTGCCTCCCTGGGGCCCGGGTTAGGGATGTTACCAGGAAACTCCCTGGTCTGGTACGGCCCTCTGATTACTACCCGCTCTTGGTTGTGCAGGTGGGCAGTTATGAGGTTGTGGAGAGAAGTCCAAGAGTGATCAAAAGCGACTTCAGAGCACTGGGGTGATTGGTTGAAGGGTCAGGAGCACAGGTAGTGTTTTCCTCAATCCCACCAGTGGCCAGGAAGAATACGGAAAGGAACAGGAAAACTCATCTGATTTAACACGTGGCTCAGAGGCTGGTGCTATCAGTGGAATTTTGGGTCTTTTTGATCATGGGGAGGTTTATATGGCACGGGGCCTGCTGGTGGCAGATGGAGTTCAGCTGTCTCAAAGGGGGAAAAGGGTTCTTGCACATGAGTTGGCGGGGCTGTGGGGTCCCGGCCCAGGGACTGGACTAATGCCGGGGGTCTGCTGAGGAGGGGGTGCCATGATGAGGCCAAGGTGAGGGGTGGAACTAGGTGAAGACTTGGTAGTCTCCCCTTGCTTAGCCCACAGCCCCAGCTGTGCAGACTCCAATAATATGCCTCTGCCACTCCCTGCCAGAAAATTAGGCCTAAACTTATGTCAAGAGCCTAGACAGTTTCTAACAGAATACCCTGGGGGAAGTATTTAAACTGAATCAAGAAGCTGTCACCCACTCTCACCTGAATGCTAATCACAAGCACAGCTTGTGTTTGAGGGTATAGTTGTGTGGCTCATTTAAATGATAGAAGCATGAGCATTTTTGCTGAACCATGAGGCCTTCCTCCCTCCTCACCCCTCATTTATTTACCCAAACAGCCCCTGTTCAGCTCTAAAAGTCGTAACAGGGTGTGCTGTGGCAATTAAGACTCTGGGCACAAAGATATGTGGGGACTAGGGGCTTCACACCAGCTATAAAATAGAAGCATGGGAGTAACTTGGTGGAATTCTCTCTCAGCTGGTCTGAGACCCCCCATCACCTTTGACCTTGCTGCGAACTACTGGAACACCAAACAGGTTGTATCCCCCTTCCCCCAATTTCATGTATCTTGCTCTACCAATTTCTGTCTTATTATGTATTCGGATTACTATATAGGTTAAAGTGACTTGCTTAACGGCAGTGCAAAACTTAATAAAATTATGTTATATGTTAACTGTCTGGCATCTTGTCAGTGAAGCACGTTAACCGACAGAATCTGTCTTGCTGCAGATGACAGTCTGGGAACAGTGCATGACAGGGGCTTATCAGGAGGGCTTTAAAGTAGGTTTGAAGTGGGAAGGGGGTATAGCCAGGCCCATTAGAGAAGGGCCTAGGGGTGGTGTGCCAGTGTTGAGGGTGAAATCGATAGCCCAGCTCAAGTGCATCTACACCAAAGTACACAGCATGGGCAATGAACAGGAGGAGCTAGAAGCCATTGTGCAACAGGATAGCTGGGACTTAGTCACCATCAGAGAGACATGGTGGGATGACTCTTATGACTGGAGTGCAGCAATGGATGCCTATAAGCTCTTCAGAAGGGACAGGCAAGGAAGGAGAGGCGGTGGGGTGGCTCTGTATGCTAGGGAGTGTTTTGATTTTATAGAGCTTAGTGATTGTGATGATAAGGTCGAGTGCTTATGGGTAAGGATGAGGGGGAAGGCCAACAAGGCAGGTATCCTGCTGGGAGTCTTATAGACCACCCAACCAGGATGAACAGGTAGATGAACTATTCTATAAGCAGCTGGTGGAAGTATCACAATCGGTTGCCCTTGTTCTCATGGGGTATTTCAATTCTCCAGGTGTCTGCTGGAAATACAACACAGTAGTGAAGAAACAGTCTAGGAGGTTCCTGGAGCATGTGGAAGATAACTTCTTGACACAGCTGGTGAGCCTAGCAGAGGAGGTGCCTTGCTTGACCTCCTGTTCACAAACAGAGGAAGAGTGGTGGGGGTTGTGGTGGTTGGAGGCTGTCTTGTGCTTAGCGACCATGATATGATTGAGTTCTCAATTCCTGGTGAAGTAAGGAGGGGGGTCAGCAAAACCACTGTCATGGACTTCCAGAGGGCAGACTTTGGCCTGTTCAGGGCACTGGTTAGGAGAATCACTTGGGAGGAAGTCCTGAAGGGCAAAGGAGTCCAGGAAAGCTGGGCATTCTTCAAGAAGGAAGTCTTGAAAGTGCAGGAGCAGGCTGTCCCCAAGTGCTGCAAGATGAACTGGGGTGGGGGGCGTGGAGAGACAACCACCTGGCTGAATGGGGAGCTTTTGCTGGCACTCAGGGAAAAAAAGGAGAGTTTACCACTTTTGGAAGAAGGGGCAAGCAACTCAAGGGTGCAGAGATGTTAGGTCTTGCAGAGAGAAAATTAGACAGGCAAAACCCAGCTAGAACTCAATCTGGCCACTGTTGTAAGGGATAACAAAAGATGTTTTTACAAATACATTTACAACAAAAACAGAACCAAAGAGAATCTTCATCCTCTATTGGACACGGGGGGACTGCTGCCACTGAGGATGAAGAAAAGGCTGACATACTTAAAGCCTTCTCTGCCTCAGTCTTTAACAGTCAGACCAGTTATCCTCAGGGTATTCAGCCCCCTGAGCTGGAAGGCAGGGGTGAGGAGCAGAATAAACTCCCCATGATCCAGAAGGAAGCAGTTTATGACCTGCTGAGCCACCTGGACACTCACAAGTCTATGGGGCTGGGTGGGATCCACCAGAGAGTACTGAGGGAGCTGGTGGAGTAGCTCACCAAGCCACTCTCCATTTAGCAGCAGTCCTGGTTAACAGGGGAGGCCCCAGACAACTGGAGGCTTGCCGGTGTGATGCCCATCTACAGGAAGGGCTGGAAGGAGGATCTGGGGAACTACAGGCCTGTCAGCTTGACCTCGGTACTGGGGAAGGTTATGGAGCAGCTCATCTTGAGTGAGCTCACCAAGCATGTGCAGGACAACCAGGGGTTCAGGCCCAGCCACCATGGGTTCATGAAAGGCAGGTCCTGCCTGACCAACCTGATCTCCTCCTATGACCAGGTGATCTTCCTAGTGGATGAGGGAAAGGCTGTGGATGTTATCTACCTGGACTTCAGTAGAGCCTTTGACACTGTCTCCCACAACATTCTCCTAGAGAAGCTGGTGGCTCATGGCTTAGACAGGTGTACTCTTCACTGGCTAAAAAAACTGGCTGGACGGTGTGGAATGATTACTAGGGATGAGATTATTGAGGTTGAAATTACTGAGGCTAAAGTTATGTCCACATTTCATAAAAGTTAACTTCCAGGATGGAATGCGGTTGGTGTGCTGGAAATTGGTTCAGTGATTGTTCCCCAAGGAACACCACCTGCCCTCTTTAGATGTTAGGAACACTGGGGCAGCTTGGTGTACTAATCTTAAGAGAGATAATTGGAGGAGGGAGTGAAGCGAAGGCTTCACGGCCAAACTTGTCTATAAATCACTGCAGATCTGGGGACTGGGTGGAACCATGGAGCCATGCCCTGACCAGCACAGTAAAACATTGTGTCCTGTGGTTGAACTTTGCTCATTATAACCTCATTACAATACTAAAATGCACACCTCCATCCCAAAGTTACCCACCTCCAAGGTACAACCAGCCCTCACTGAGCATGCACTTTGAATTTCTCTTAGTCTATACTTCTGAATTGAAGCGAGGAATTTCTACACCAATCAATAACGAAAGTATGTATGACTAGAGACAGTCAAGCTTCACCTAAACATAAAATAGTATAAAATGATGCCAAGAGAGAGGGACATTAGGGAAGATACCACCACAGACTACTGGAATCAGTCAATGGGCTGAACCTCTCTTCCATCCTGTAGGGACGTCTATTGGGTAAGACTCAAACACTTGGTTATACCGAGTGATTCCCTGGGAAATTTGGAGAATAAGCTGCTTGTTTTGTGTTTTAGCACTTTATACTTGCACGTGCTTTGCAGACAGTGCATTTATCAGCGGCAATCCGATACGAACCTGTGTTCCTATTGCTTCAATAACTGCACTATTAGTGAATCTGGCTGTGAAGAGTTATTGGGCATGACTAGACTAATAGTGATCATACTGTTAGTGAATCCCTTGTGGACTAACAGTGCTGAATCGGATATCACTCAGAATCTAAGTCCAGCTGCCTCCAGTCCCTCTGACATCTAAGGAGCAGCTGGATCGCAAGGAGGTTTATTTTCTGCCAAGTTTCTTCACCTGTTAACGCAACAGATGGCTGAGCCCAGAGACTTGTGAATGAAGCTAAATCCAGTTGACGACCGGTCATGAGCGGGATTCCCCAGGGCTCAGTTTTGGGGCCAGTTTTGTTTAATATCTTTATCAATGATCTGGATGAGGGGATCAAGTACACGCTCAGTAAGTTTGCAGATGGCGCTAGGTTGAGCAGGACTGTTGATCTGCTCGAGGGTAGGAAGGCTCTACTGGGGAATCTGGACAGACTGGATTGATGGGCTGAGGCCAGCTGTATGAAGTCTAACAAGGCCAAGTGCCGGGTCCTGCACTTGGGTCACAACAATCCCATGCAATGCTACAGGCTTGGGGAAGAGTGGCTGGAAAGCTGTCCAGCAGAGAGGGCCCTGGAGGTGCTGGCTGACAGCCGGCTGAGCATGAGCCAGCAGTGCCCGGGTGGCCAAAGATGGCCAACAGCATCCTGGCTTGTATCAGGAATAGTGTGGCCAGCAGGAGCAGGGAAGCGATCATTCCCCTGTACTTGGCACTGGTGAGGCCGCACCTCGAATCCTGGGTTCAGTTTCAGGCCCCTCAGGACAAGAAGGACACTGAGGTGCTGGAGCACAGCTGAGGGAACTGGGATTGTTTAGTCTGGAGAAAAGGAGGCTGAGGGGAGACCTTATTGCTTTTTACAACTACCTGAAAGGAGGTTGGAATGAGGTGGGGGTTGGTCTCTTTTCCCAAGTAACAAGCAATAGGATAAGAGGAAATGTCCTCAAGTTGCACCAGGGGAGGTTTAGGTTGGATATTAGGAAAAATTTCTTTACCAAAAAGTTGTCAAGCGCTGGAACAGGCTGCTCAGGGAAGTGGTTGAGTCACTATCCCTGGAGGTATTTAAAAGATGTGAGACGTGGCGCTTAGGGACATGGTTTAATGGTGGATTCGGTAGTGTTAGCTTAACAGCTGGACTCGATCTTAAGGGTTGTTTCCAACCTAAATGATTCTATGATTCTCTTAATTTAGAAGAGAATGCAAATGGGATATAGGAGGTGAGTGAGAAGCAAAATCAGCACTCTTGCCCTTGTGGAGGGGTTTGGGCTACAGTGGAGAAAAACGAAGGAGGTAAAGGGCCTGAGGAGGTAAAGCTGCTCTCAGAAGTTTGGCTACAGGTCCCTTTCATGTGCTGTCTGCATCAGACTGCAACCATCTGAGAGCAGGGAGAATCAAGGTCAAGGGAAGCTGGATGTAGGAGACGGCTAGGCAGCCTGTGCTGTGGATAGGGCTGTCTGGACTAGTCTGGGACTAGACAGAAAACAGTTGTTAATGCTAGAGCTTGTAAAGCCCTGGATTTTGTGCTGCAACGTGGAGTAGAATTACATCATCTGCTGGGACAGCAGGATGGCGAGGTGTGCGTGCTGGTGGGAGGGATGAGGCCGTAGCCGCCCGGGTTACATCAGCCGGCGCCGGGGCTGCAGTCCGTGCTGGCGGCGCTGGCGTGGCTGCTGCCGGCGGGAGGCCGGCATTGGCTGCGGCTCGGCCGGGCCTGCCTGCGCCTGCCGCGCGGCCTGCTCCGCTCCCTGCGCGCGCTGCCGCGTCCCCGAGGGGCCGTCACAGTGTGCGGGAGGCGCCAGGTACGGACGCTGTGGGGACCTAAGGGCTCAGGCGAGCGGTGACGCCTCTCGGTGTCACTGATGTGACTGGCATGTGCTGGGGCATGTCTGCCGTTGTAGTTCGTTAAGCCGAGCTTTCTGTGTGTGCGTGAGCGGGTGCTGCTGCCGCCGCTGCCGTGAGCTGCCCGGTTCCTCGGCTTGCCTTTTCCAGGGCCGGTTGCTGGGGGTCCCAGTCCTGTCTTTAGCGCTGCTGTACGGCCCTGCTTGTGCTGCTTAACTTATTTACGGACAAAGTATAGCAAAATGGAACAATCCTGAAATTCCACATGTGCTATCTTTTGAGATCCTCAGACTGAAATTATTTAGAACGGTTCTAACAGGTCAGTGACAGGGTTTTATTCCGCTGCACAAGGCAATGCCAGTAGATGCAGACTGCCATGACCACACTGTCCTGCTGGAATGGATTCTTGGTAGGAAAGAATTGCATGGTACGTGTTGCTTTGAATTGCCTCTTCTCTGCATGTATAACACCTGTAGAACATGGGCAAAGCTATTTGCAAACTGTTCTAAAATCAGTTTGTTTGAAGCTTTTCTTTATTTTAGTCAGTTTAGCTTCCGTCTGGAAAGGCTTCTTGTTTTTTGAGTTTGTACTAAGAACTGCAGGTTTTGTTTGTTTGGGTTTTTTTTTCTTACAAAAGTTTTAGTCGGTAAGGTCACAAAGCTGCTTAAATAACAAAATCCCCGCGAATGTTGCAGAGGACTTATTTGTGTTATGGTAAAGACGGACTTTTTTAAAATTATGTGCATTTCCTTGGTGCTTTATTTATCTCTGCTTAATTGCTTAAGTGTAGTACGGTATAGCTCTTTATATAGGAGTTTAGTTTCCAGATTTTTTTTGCTTGTGGAATGTCCTAACACTTAGTTGAGATATTGGCCTTTATATATAAAACTATGAAAAGAGTTTATTTAGCTTTATTTTATCAATTCTCTGCAAATACTTGTGGACATCCCATGGGCCTGCAGCCAACAGGCTGAAAAATCAGCATGACAGATTGTTGTTGTGAAAGGCACCAATTTTAGCATTTGAGACCTCTGATTGCTTGGGAAGGTGACTAAGTCTCTTTACACTGATCTGGAATAGGATCTAAATGTACTGTGCTAGTTAACAGCTCTTTTGAAGATAAATTAATGAAAACTAGCCAGTAGAATTGCTTTCTATGAATGAATATAAGGATAACTTTTCTTATTTAAAGAGATTATGGGAGAATAATATTTTCAGAAGTCAGGTTTGGAGGCCAGTTTGGAAGGAGTAGAGTTTCCTGGTGATGAACAAAATAAATTTTTAAGCTGATGCTAGAGTCTTGGAGAAATACCTGAATAATGCATTTTGCATGTCTTTTTATTGCTCCCTCCCCTCCAAGTCAGGTAGAAGTTTTTAATTTTTTTTTTAAGTTATGTACCATTTTTTGGTTTGTTACTGAAGACCAGAACCATTTCAGGTATGGAAATGGGAGTGGAATGGAAAATGAGGATTGAAATGAACTTTAAGTCCTTCATTGAGTGAGAGGAGAGAAAGGAGTTGGTCTGCAGCCTCATATTAGACTGAAAGCAAGCTTGTAATTTACAGGATGCCCTGTGCGCTCTCTGTGCTTTCTGGCAGCATCATTCCCATTTCATGTATCTCTTTCTTTTCTTGATGTCTGCTGCTGCTTTAAAATTTCCATTTCTGTCTTCTTGTTAACTTAGTCTCCTTGCCTTTTCTCATAAGCTAGTTTCAAAAACATGCTATTTCTTTCTTTTTTCTTCAAAAATCCACACTGTCTGCCACTTCTCCTCATTGTCTGCTTGCTCTTAGCAAAGTTGTCCCTGGCACAGGGACACAGGAGGCAGTCTTCTGGAAGGGCAAAGTTGCTCTTCGTGGCAAGCAGCCACTGGGAACGTGAAGTGCTTCTCTGGCAGATCTGTAGGAGCAACCAAGGAGACAACACAGCTTGATCTAGTTAGTATGTGTCTGCATTTTTGTGACAGTGCAACACTGGGTGAAGATTAAAACTGTAGTGGGAGTCAAAGGCCTGATAGGAGAGGTTGTAACAGGAATTGTCTGGGGGTAAGACTTCAGGTAGAGCGCCTGGTTCTGTTCCTTAGGGGATATGGTCGGTGAAGGGAGCTGAAGAGGAACAGGCAGTTCCACTCAGTACAATTGTGGTGGAAGGGGCTCTGGATAAAAGACCTGCCGTTTGCCGGTTCAGGTTCTCAGGAGCTGCTGGACTCTAAGCAGCCCTCTGAGACACAACTAAGACCCTGCTGGGGAGATGATGGCTGACAGTAGATGCCGCAGTGAACTTCAAGGTGGAAGGGTCAAACAGCCAGACATATGAACAGTGGGAATTGTTGTGCCCCCCAGAAGCAGGCGCATGAGGTGCCTGGTAAGGGTTCAAAGAGGGAATGTCTGGTTGGTACTGTTCACCAGCTCCTTTAAGCTTGCCCCGTTATGAGAAGAAAACTCGGACTATTTGCTCAGCTGTATTCATCTGCTCTGAGTCCGTAGTCTGCCTCATCCTAGCAGTGGTCGAGACTGCCATTTCAGATTAAATACAGAACTGGAGGGGCACTGCAGATTAATATTGTTAAAATGCCATGCTATGTAATCTTTACTAGACAAACCAGGAGAACCATTATCTGCTGGTGGTTGCCTTGTCTTATGTAGAGGTGTATATTTTGGTAAGGATTATAGTAAGGTGTAATAACAATACACTGATGCAGGGTAATGAAGCAACTTCCAAGTGTTCATGTACATATATGCCAGAACTGCCAGGTGCTATAATTGTCATGGTATTTGTAATAGCAGTCTGGTTGGACTTGGTGATCTTAAAGGTCTTTTCCAAGTTAAACAATTCAATGATTCTAGACCTAGAACTAGACCTGTCTGAGGAGATTGCTAATTGTGTATCCCTTGTTTGGTGGGTTGGGTACTTGCTTTCGTGGATTTTGAGTCACAAGATTCCTGACTGTTTGCAAGTTCAGTCAAGGGAAACTAATGCCAAATACCTTTGAAATTGGTGTCCTTACTTGTAATCAAGTTCTGCAAAATGGAGAGAGTGGGCTGTCTGTCTCTTGCACAAGGAAATTGTGTTAAGACTGTACAGGACAAAGGGGAGCTGGGGTGGGGGATGGGTGAGGAGAGAAATATAGATGGAAATTCACTGATGTTTAACCAGTTTTCCCTCCTCCTCCCTTCGTTTTAATTTACAGATATCCTTGATTTGCAGAAGACATCTCAAAATGTTGTGTCGAGCTGCTCTGAGCCCTCTTGTCCGTTCCCCTGGATGGTGCTTTGTGTTATCGCCACATGCCATCGCAGCCATTTCCCGTTTATGTATGTATGAGAGAAAGCACATGTTTCTAATAATGTGGTCAGTATGTGTCTGGGCATGCCTATGCTCTTTCTGATGTTGAAAGGAAAATCACCTCATTAACATCACTCAAAACTTACAGCCTCTGGAGTGAGCTGCAGTTGAAGCTCTACTTTCTTAACATTACTTTCTCCCTTAAAATATTCAGCTGGATGTCTGAGAGGGTGTATTCTTCATTCTGACATGCATTTCTAGCAAAAAAATCAGTTGTGAAAGTAGCGCTACTGTAAAAGTTCTTTATTTCAACGTCATACGTTCCTGGAAGAGAAGATCTGATTGTGACTGCTCCTCCATCTGTATTTTCATCCCACAGATGCGTTGAGTAAAGCAAGGTGTGAAGCACAAATTTATTCAGGCTAGATAAAACTGGAAAGATGCTTGCAGGTAACCTGAGTGTAGATACCTAAGTGCCCTGTAAATATTTGTTCCTCAAAACCTAACTTGAGAGAACAGTTCACTGTCTATTTGATTAGTGGTCTGAAACAGAGAAGGCAAGGAAAGATAGACTCTATTAGATCAAGAGATTAACTGTCTACCGTTGCACACAAGATTAATTTCCCATTCGTCTGTGTGTTAACAGTTCTCTTTTGTATGAATTAATAAATGTTGAAATCTTGAAGGTGCTAAACTTGGTTTTTCTGAGCTATAGCTCTGTTGACTTCTGCATATGTAGTATTTCTAAATATTCCGTGTTTCCCAAGTCAGTAAACTACTCATAGTTAACACTGTGAAAATTATTCCTTAGTATTGATAGTAGTCAGTATCCAGTATTGGAGCAACTCTGGTAACTTTATCAGTTGCATTCTAAAGCTGGTTGAGCGCTTATCAGTGTTTTCTGTTGTGATCCTGTCCAGCTCATGTATTTTGAAATTCTGCTGCTTTACTCCTGAGAAGCAAGCCTCATGCTGGTTACTTAAAAGGGTCTGCAGTGCCAAATACTTAAGTCGTCTTCATATGTTTCCCCTTCTTCAAAGAAAGTGAAACTGTTGACAAGGTGCTGTATAAAAACTGGAATGCTTAGAAATCTATTTGTCAGAAAAGTTGACTGGGTGACCATATCAGTTTCTCCGTAATTGCATCTGAAGTGAGTTAATGGGCTTACATCACCAGAGATATTTTGTGTATGTGTTATGGGAGCTGGTTTCACATCTCAGTCCAGTCTAAAATAACTAAAAAAGATAGGTTTAGGCACTTACAGAGCAAGGTTAGCAATTAGGACTTTAGTGGAGATGAATTAAATTCTCTGCTTGTTCAGAACCATTGTCAATTTCGTTGTTCTTCTGAAAAAATAATCGGTTTCTCTTCAGATACTGGCTATCCCTCAACAGCTGCCCTCTTGGAACCTTCTAAACGCTGAAGCTCTAGCCAACAGAATTGGAAATAAATTGGTTTTACTCCTTTGTGATCATCCTGTGTGGTACAGGCAAATACTGTATAGTAATGAATAATGTTGGAAAGAACAGTTAAGTTGGAGTCCTTTGCCTATTCTTTCATATGTATTTTAGGCCTTATGTAGATTCACAGGTATTCCCTCATGAAAATGAGGGTCAAATGAAACTCATCTCGAGATTCCATTTTCTGCTTTTATATGCGTAAAATATTAGTGCAACCCTCAGTTATGATCAATCATTTAAGCTGCTGCTTGTATAATGAACAAAACATTTATTTATTTAAAACATTGTTAAATGACAGATTTCTCTTTTCTGTAGCACTGTGTTCATTCCTGTCTTTCTGCAGCAGAAGTAATGCCCAGAATAGTCACTTTAGGCTAGAAATTGATCTATCTTGTATTGTAGAGCATCAAAATTAGATAACTCTGACTATGGCATAGGATTCAGTTTACTTATTTGTAAAGAAACCTCTAAATATTCAGATAAGATATTGGTTAGGATTGACTAGAGTAGAATATTTTCAGCTGGAAGGGACCTACAGCAATCATCTAGCCCAGCCGCCTGACCACTTCGGGACCGAACAAAAGCTAAAGCGTGTTATTAAGGGCATTGCCCAAATGCACACTAAGCCCTGAGAGGCTTGGGGCACCGACCACCTCTCCAGGAAGCCTCATCCAGGGTTTGAACCCCCTCTCGGTACAGAGATGTTTCCTCATGTCCAGCCTGCACCTCCCCTGACGCAGCTCTGAACCTGGACCCAGGGAGAAGAGATCAGCCCCTCCCTCTCCACATCCCCTCCTCAGGCGCCTGCAGAGAGCAACGGGGTCGCCCCTCAGGCTCCTTTTCTCCAAGCAAGACAAACCCAGAGTCCTCAGCCGCTTCTCAGAGGACGTCTTCCAGCCCTGCCACCGCTTTGTTGCCCTCCTCTGGACACATTCAAGGACCTTCACATCTTTTTTTAAATTGTGGGGCCTGCAGCACTCAGGGTGAGGCCTGCTCCAACGATAAATGCAGCAGGATAATCACCTCTTTTGACTGGCTGGTTGTGCTGTGCTTGCGCACCTCAGGGTGCAGTTTGTGCTCTTGGCTACCAGGGCACGCTGCTGGCTCCTACTGAGCCTGCTGCAAACCGGCACTCCCAGATCCCTTTCCGCAGGGCTGCTCTCCAGCCGCTCCTCTCCCCATTTATACTTGTGCCCAGCATGACGCTGTCCCTGGCGCAGAATCCGGCATTTGGACTTGTTAAATTTCATGCCATTGATGATTGCCCAACTCTCCAATTTGTCTAGATCCCTCTGCAAGACCTCTCGTCCCTCAAGAGAGTCAACAGCACCCAATTTAATATCATCAGCAAACTTGCTAATGCTGCATTCCACTCCTGCATCCAGATCATTGATAAAAATACTGAACAGCACTGGCCCTAGGATTGAGCCCTGAGGAACGCTGCTGGTGGCAGTCATCAGCCACATGCAGGCCCATGCACTGCAGCTCACTGAGCCCTGCCGTCCAGCCAGTTCTTCACCCAGCGCACCATGAACCCGCTCATCTCACAGTTGGACAACTTGTCCAGAAGGATGCTGCGAGGAACCGTATCAAAAGCCTCACTAAAATCTGGGAAAACTACATCCACCGCCTTCCCTTCATCCACTGGGCAGGTGACCTTATTGTAGAAGGATATAGAATTACTTAAACAGGACTTTCCCTTTGTGACTTTCCCATGTTGATTGTGCCTGATGATTGCATTGTTCTTTAAGTGCCTTTCAATAGCATCCAGTATGATCTCCATAATTTTTCCATGAATGTGTGCCATCTTTTGACTAAGTTGCACTTTTGGTCCCAGAGTGTATTGTCAGTACCCATTTTTTTCTGTAATTACAGCAGTGTTCTCCCTCTTTTTTGCTATACTGGTATTTTTGAGACTGTCTAAAAGTTGACGTGGTTAATGCAGTTTCTGAATAATAATACAAGAACTAGATGGAGGATGAGGAAGTGTGGTTTCAAATTTTCTGAAGTAATATGGCTTATCCATACTAATGATCTATTTGACACACTTGGACTGCAGGTATTCTTATCTGCACAACTCCTTCAAACACAGTGCGCTGTGGCCCTGTAAAAATTCATAGGAAGTATGTTGGAAGAAGTGCTTTCCATCTGCCTTCATTCCTTCATCTGAACTTTGGGGATTTATGTGTTTGGGGCCACCTCTTTGTCAGTTAGAAAAGATTTGGACTGTTCCTTGTGATTGTACGTTAATAGTCACTATTCTCCTTAATCTGCTGTGCTGATAGTGGTTTTACTGTCCTTTGCAGGCATTTTGGAAACAAAAGATTTTTCTGAGAAATGTTCCCTAGCTCATTGACGTGAGCGAAGTGCCAGCCTTATGTATCTTGTGTCTTACCTGAGTAATGCTGTGACTGTGTCTTCTCCCTCCAATGCCTATTTATCCTGTAGAAAGGTGGCTTCCAGTTTGTCTGTCTGTCATCCCCCTCCTGCTGCCTCTAGTTGAGCAATGTGCAAAAATACCTGACTTAGAGATGTTGTAAAATCTGGCTGTCTTTTCTTTCCTAACAGTCAAGCATTCTGCACTACTACAGACAGGAAGACTCTCTAGCTGTATCTAATGAGGCAAGACAAAGGAGATTGTTTTTAAAACTAGTACTTTTACTTCTGATGTGAGCTGTGTGGGCTTTGTTACAGTGTACTTCAGTTTGGTCTTCTATATTTCCAGAGTCAAAGCTCTGTGACGCATGGGATATTGCCTTATATACCTTAGGGATGGTTAGTGCTGCTCCGATATTATTGATTCTCGCTTTATTTTCGTGATTTGAAAGCTAGCTTCTCATTTCCAGTCACTGAGAAGTGCATATTGTGACCTTTAGCCTTAGAAAGGGAGGAAATATTACATGACTTCAAGGGCTTAAAGTCTGCTTTTTTTTTTTCCTCCCCCTCTCCTCCTCTTTCTCTCTTTCTCCACAGATCTCCCTCACCATAACCAAAGATTAAGGAGTGAATCCATCCGTTGTTGGAGCAACATCCCATTTATCACCATGCCACTCAGCCGTGCACATGGAAAATCATTTGCACACCGCAGTGAGCTGAAGCATGCAAAGCGGATTGTAGTGAAGCTGGGTAGTGCTGTTGTGACTCGGGGGGATGAGTGTGGCTTGGCCCTTGGAAGGCTGGCATCTATTGTAGAGCAGGTAATTCTGTGGCTAATGTGGAATGCTTAACTTCAGATACTTTGTGATTGTTGGATGGCACAGAAGATTATAGGAAAATCTCATAAAACAGGGATGGCCCTTCAAAGCAATGTGTTGGCCTTTCCCTTTTTCATCCCCTTGTGCTGTGGTAGCGTAAACCATGTAACTCAGTAAATCGGTGTTGGAAGGTATGATGGGTTGACCTCAACCAGCAGCTAAGTGCCCACACAGGTGCTTATTTGCTCCCCACACCTCCACCCCATCACTGGTCAGACTGGGAGGAAAATAGGAAAGGCAAAAGTAAGAAAACTCATGGGTTGAAATAAAGACAGTTTAACAAGTGAAGTAAAGGGGAAAAGAAACAAGCGATGCTAGGCAATCACTACCTTGCACAAGCAGACCGATGCCCAGCTAGTCCCTGAGTGATGGCCACTTTGGAAGGCACCCCGCTACCCTTTTCTATTCTGCTACCCCAGTTTTATTACTGAACATGACATTATGTGGTATGGAATGTCCCTCTGGCCAGTTCAGCTGTCCCGAATGTGTCCTCTTCAAACTTCCTGCCCAGCCCCTAGCCCACCAGCTGTGATAGGACATAGTGGGAAAAAGAAAGCCTTGATATGGTGCAAGTGTTGCTCAGAATGGGAAAAAGCGAAGGCTTTGATGCTGTGCAAGCACTGTTTAGCAATAGGCAAAACATCAGAATGTTATCAGCAGCACTGTTTTAGTCCTGAAATCCAAAACACAGCACCATATGGGCCCCTATGAAGAAAGTTAACTCCATATCAGACAGACCCAGTATAGAGGGAGGGATTTGCACAGTGAGATTTTTATGCAATAGGTAAGACACGACTGGGTCATTAGTTGGATGTAGTGGGAAGGTGGCATTGAAGTTTGTGAAGTCTGCAGGAAGAGTAGACCCTTCATGATTACCTGGGCATTTGCAGATTTCCTCCTGGAGACAGCTTGAAACCTCATTACTTGTAGGAAAAAAACGGTGGGATCAACTCGTGGATTGGTTCTCCAAAATGAAATTATGACTCTGGGGGGGGTTGGACATGTCTTCTCCAGGAAATAATGTTAACATAATAAGTTAAATTCATGTAAGGCATTTAGCTTTAGAGCTTTGAAAAGAATCTGGCCAGATGTGTGTAAGGAAGAGGTAATTAAAAGCCATACTATCAGAGTTAGCGTCTTCACTTCTAGAATACAAAGTTACTGTATAATGGCAGCTTTGGGAATGGATGGTGAATAAGAAGGTTGCTGAAAGGTACAGCTGCTACTTTACAGCTTTTTCATATCTTTCCTTATCTGTAGCAATGGAGGTGGAGGGACGAGGGCTATAGAACTGTTACCATGTAATATGTATTGTGAAAATTCAAGCATGACTCTGTCACAAAAACTGGTATTCTGAAAAGAAACTTTAGCAGAAGCTATAGATTGCATGCAGTCCTTTGCACAGCTCCGAACTGGGTAGAAAGGTGTGCAGGAGTATCTTAGAGGGTGGTTGCTTTGGTTTGCATATCAGTGCCTAAAACAAAACACTTGTGTCAGCAAGAGGTGGTGAGCATAAGGTTATCTATAGTAGCCAGCACTGTCATGCTAGAAGTGATAATACTCCAGGTCCGATTTCTTATGCTCTGTACGTACAGGTGTCAATGCTCCAAAATCAGGGCCGTGAGATGATGATTGTCACCAGTGGTGCTGTAGCTTTTGGAAAGCAGCGGTTGCGTCATGAGATCCTGCTTTCTCAGAGTGTGAGGCAAGCACTTCATTCAGGCCAGAGTCAGCTAAAAGATATGGTGAGTGGTTGGGGGCACTCCCGCTTTTCTTTACATGTTGGGTAGTACCTGCTCAAGTCACTGCCTGACAGCTGTTCTTTATCTTTGTAGGCTATTCCAGTCTTGGAGGCCCGAGCCTGTGCAGCAGCTGGCCAGAGTGGACTAATGGCTCTGTATGAGGCCATGTTTACGCAGTACAGCATCTGTGCAGCTCAGGTAAGATATTCCTTCTTTCCTAGGCTGATTTGCTACTTCAGTTAGTGATGGAATTGTTCTTGGATTTTTTCTGTGTTTTATATGCTGCTATCTTCACTGCAGTCTTGCATTTCCATTGCTATCCTACTTTTGGGGCTTATTATTGTAGCGTAAATGGTAATTTATCCCGGGGTGCCTTCCTAAGTTATTTCTGAAATGGAGTTATCTATCGTCAAGGTGAAGCAAATATGCTTTTTCTTTTTGGAGTTTGCTTGTGTCTGTGTCCTGCTGTTGTGTATGGGGGTGGGATCTGTTAAGGTCTCTTCACAGAAGCTAAGGTTGGTGATCCAAAGTGAGGGTTTAAAAATCACATGTGGCTGAGCTGCCACACATTCTGTAAAGCTGACAGAAGTGCATATCCACACTTCAGAACTTGCAATCCATCCGCTCCTCAAACCTTTCTAACTTGTAGGTGATAGTATCTCTAATCTGGGTCTTCAACCTATACTGACTGTTGCAACGGTATTAATTGAACTACTCTTAAACTGGCTTTGCTTATCTTAAGGAGGCTAGTATTTGCTTATTTAGGAGGCTAGTATGATGTCTCACTTAAGAGAAACAACTTCTTGTAATACAGTATAGCTGATATCACTCAAATGTTTACATATAGCTAATGGTCACAGTAGGTTGCGCTGAATTGTAATCTTGCTCAAGCCTGCAGACAACTATCGTTCCTTTGATTTAAAAGAATTAATTGCCTATGCCAAAAAAGTCAGTGTACACATTGATTCCAAGTGCTATTGTAACATCTGTGTGTTTGCTTACTTCTCAAATGTCCAATGGCAGAGTAAAAATTTTTAAAAGTCTCTTCAGAGCAAATATTGAGGTTTTTTTGTCTTAAAACACCAAAAACAAAGGCATGGTGTCTGCATGCAGGAGGCTTTAAGACCAAGGTTCTTCTAGAGCTGAAAAGAAGTCTTGAGACAAAACAACTCTTCTGACAGTAGAAACATTACACTAGGAGGAAAAACAGGAAGGGCTTGAGTAATCTATGGAATTGTCTAGGGTTTTAGTAGTTATCATCAGCATCTGTGTTCTGCTTATATTTTGGGGGGTTTTGTTTTGTTTTGGCTTTTTTTCAAGTTGATCCCTAGAGCCTGTGATCTGTCAGCTTGAGAAAGGCCGTTATAAGCTCCAGTGGAAGTTAAGGCTTATAAACCTGAAAATGTTGTGGAAAGACTAACTCTCACTTGTATTCTTTATCCTTTAATGTGGCTTATGTTTCTTTAGTGACCCAAAGGGCATGACTGATCTGTTACGATACGTTCATACGTTTATGATGTTCATCTCAGGAAAAGTGGTAGGCTAAGTATATATTAATGTTTTTTCCTTCCTTCAGATTTTAGTCACCAACCTGGATTTCCATGATGAACAGAAGCGTCGGAACTTAAATGGAACGTTGCATGAGCTTTTAAGAATGAATATTGTCCCTATAATTAACACTAATGATGCCGTGGTTCCACCCCCAGAGCCAAACAGTGATCTGCAGGGGGTAAATGTGGGTAAAGTATTACAAGGGGGCGGATCCTGCTTGTAGATGATACAGCACTAATGTGTACTTCACTAAGGCCATAACTGGGGACCTCTGCAGCAGGGAAACAAACACAGAGCAGATGATGTCTGCTCTGCCAAAACCAAACATGCCCAGTTTGGTTTTCACTGAATAGATGAAGTTGGAAGGGACTTCTGCAGGTCATCTAGTCCAGCACCCCTGCTAAAAGCAGGGTCAGGTAGTACCTCTTGTCCTGTCTCTGGGCACCATGGTGGAGAATGCAGGTACTGATCACACTGCTTGTCATTTTGATACAGCTTTACTGTGTTCCAAAAGCAGATGTAATTTCACACAAAGATCAGCTCCTAAGTTTGCAGGGGATGTGAACAAAGTAGCTCAGAAGGACTTGGTAGTGCTGAAATAGCTTGCTTTTGTATGTTGCAGCCAAATATTTCCTAGTTCCTGCTGTTATTCAGTGCTGCTGATAAGCATGTGCATTGCAGGTGATTAGTGTGAAGGATAACGACAGTCTGGCAGCACGATTGGCTGTGGAAATGAAAACTGATCTTCTGATTGTTCTCTCAGATGTAGAAGGTTTGTGAGTTATTTCATTACTTTCTTGTTTTATTGAAGTACATCATGTAGTTAAACCAACCTATATTTGGGTTTTACTGATCTCTTCAGTTCATATCTTTTACAGGGGCAATTACAATGTACCACATAACTCCTTAAGGCATATACCCAGTGCTGATGCTGTTGCATAAGCCAAAGACTGTCTGCCACACTGTTGAATCTGGGTGGGTGAGAATGCAGGTGAACCTGAGACTTGTTCCAGAACACAGAATACTATATGTGCTATGGCACTTCTGCTAGCTTCTCAGAATTGTATGACACAGTAATGAGTAATATGCAGGATAAAGGTTATGTGTTTAGAATCAGGAGTATAAGCCAAATACTATTCCACAATAGTTTGTTTCTTTTGGCAGCAGGTTCCGTCTTTCAGTGAATTACAGGTATGTTACAAGTCCTGGTCATTGGCTTCCAGGTACCTGGAACTTGCTAGCTTTTTCTGTCTCCCAGACGTTTGGCTTACACTGCTCTAGTCTTCTGAGCGGTGCTGCTGGGGCATAAGTCTGTCACCTACGCATGTTGAAGTTACTTACCTAGAGAAGGGACTGTAGTGGGTGCACTTTCAGATCAGTGCAGTCCACATCACTCAAGTCACATAGTCTTTTCATCTTCTCCAGATCCGTTTCTTTCAGTGGATCCTGGACTTTGGCACATACTTTAGGCCCTGGGAAAGAAGGAGGTACCTTTCCATAAACAGTTTCTTTTAGCAGATTCAGCTGGATTTCACTGTTGATTCTAGTTGAAATGACTGTCTGAGAGCAACTCATAAAAGCAATAGTTAAAACATCTTGTAAAAAACTTAACAACACCCCCATTCTCCAAGCATATTAATTCAATGTTTATGGAAAGATGTGTGTCCTTTCCTTCCCAAGCTATCAAGGAAGGACACAGATAGTCTGCACTTGTGCTGTCTGATTTGTAATGCCAGTATTTGTTTACATAGAATTTCTGCAAAGTCTGGTGATAGCGTTTAGGTTTAACGTGTTAGGTTAACCAAAGTGTCATTCAACTCCAACATAGTTACATAAAATTACTAGATTTAAAAAAAATAAATTAGTGTCTCTCTGTAATGTTGTGTTCCTTCTTAGCAGAATTCAATAGTTACCCTTTTTACATATTTCTGAATTGCCCGGTTTATCACTGTACAACCCAGCATTCAAGAATATCACCTGACATTTTGGTGAGGAGGACTATCCTTTGCCTGTTCAGTTGTGGGCTTGTATATGTAAGCACTGATTTCGAACATATAAAAGCTGTAAACTGTCTCAGTAACCTCAACCAAATGTCACTAGCTCCCAAACTGCATGCTGGTATTCAGCATGTGGGTTTGTGGATTCTTACTTGTTATGCTTTCGGTAAAGCTATACTTCTTGAATCTGCCTGTTAAGTGTTTCACGCTTTCAGTTCCACAAAAAGGAGGGTTCAGTGAGATCAATCCTGTAAAGTGGAATACAGCTTTTCAGCCTATGGAATTTTTTTTTTCTTTTTTCGTGAGTGAGCTTTGGAGATGAGGGTATATAACACTAATAGATTTTTATTTTTTATTTCAGGACTCTTTGACAGCCCTCCAGGATCTGATGATGCAAAGCTCATTGACATATTCTACCCGGGAGACCAGCAGTCTGTAACATTTGGAACCAAATCCCGGGTGGGAATGGGAGGCATGGAAGCCAAGGTAGAAATATGGAACATTTGTTTGTTATTGGGAAGGAAAGGCCGATATGAGAAATGGAGGTAGGCGATGTGATTGTGCTGCTGTTCACATTGATCTTGACAGGCTGCAGCAATGGTCAGACAGGAACCTTATGGAATTCAGTAACAGGAAATGCTGAGTCCTACCCCTAGGGAGGAGCAACTCTGCTCACTGGTATGGGCTGGGGAGTTGACTGGCTGGAAAACAGGTTCATTGAAAATGACATAGGGGTCCTGGTAGACACCAAGTGGAACGTGAGCCAGCCATATGCCCTTTGGGCAACAAAGGCCAACAGCATCCTAGGTTCCATTAGAAAGAACAGTCAAGGGAAATTATTATTTCCCTCTACTCAGCACTAGTGAGACCACATCTCTAGAGTTGTGTCTGATTCTGGACACCACAGTACAAGGACGTGGCATACTACAGTGGATCCAACAGAGAGCCGTGAATGTGATTAAAGAATCAGAGCATCTATCACACTAGGAGAGGCTGAGAGCTAGGACTGTTTACCCCAGAGAAGAGAAGGTTTGTGTATACGGACCTGAAGGCGGGGTGTAGAGAAGACAGAGCCAGACTTTTCTAAGTGGAATCCAGGGAACAGACAAGAGGCAACAGACACAGACTGAAATACAAGAAATTAATTTGAAACGTAAGAATTTTACGATGAGGTTGCTGAAGCCCTGGAGCAGGTTGGTGAGAGAGCTTGTGGAATCTTAGTGTTTGGAGATGTTCAAAACCTGGCTGGATGGTGTTTTTTGTAACTTGCTCTTCTAGTTGACCCTGCTTTGAGCAGGTGGTTGGGCTGTATGATCTCCAGAGATCCTTTCCAGCCTCAGCTATTCTGTGAGTACCCTGGAACAGTGTATGGGTTCCTTTAGCTTCTCTCTTAGGTCCATGTGAATTGAAAAGAGCAGCTAATTAATTACGTTCCAGTAGTTTGTAAAATGTGACGTTTGGAACCGTATTAAGTTGGTGGATTAAATTTAACTAAGAGTCAGTCCGCACTTCTTTCTTATGTGGTAATCCAAAGACTTTGGGAATCCTTGCCACTTGTGTCTGGTACGATATCTCTGTCTCCTTTCTGAGTTTGTATGTGCGCTGTTTGCTTCTGAAGGATATATTGGTGGGGGTCAAGGTACTTTAGTTCTTGAGTACAAGATTAGTAGAGGTAGGAGGGCCAGTGGTTTCTAGTGCTGCGTACCGTTGGATGCTCTCAGTACTCATTACTGTGAGTGCATAAACATGGCTGTGTTGTGGTGTGAGACTTCAGCATATGTCTCTCAGGGTGCTGGGATAGGCACTTCAGTAGTATTAATTGCTCTTCATTTCCTAAGGATGCTTTTGGAAGGTTGTCTGTGAAAAGTCAAGTAGCATTTGATTAAGCAGGAAAAGGCCAAAGTGAAATTCTTCACCAGTTGCCTTATGTTTTATTTCCTTTACTGAAGAATCAGGTAAGGCAAACTTAAGGATCAGAGCATGGACGGGAAGGTGGCAAAAGGAGGAGGCATTTGAGTGTTCTGTTTGTAACTATGGGGTGTACAGAACTTATTTAGACTCAACTTTCCCTTGATCTGGCTTCTGGAATAATTTAAATGATTCCAGGTATTGAGGGGAAAGCTGCCAAGGTCAGAGGGTACTTGTATCGT
Organism: Phalacrocorax carbo; assembly: GCF_963921805.1. NCBI lineage: Eukaryota > Metazoa > Chordata > Aves > Suliformes > Phalacrocoracidae > Phalacrocorax > Phalacrocorax carbo. Next base: position 23,783,274 of record NC_087524.1, read on the forward strand.
AAAAATAATAATCTGTTAGAGGTATTTGATATCTTTAAGTCTGAGTCCCATAGAGGCAAATCTCAGTGCTGCTGTTGTAACAAAAAATTTGTTACAGTTGAGAATTGCATGATATTTTTGGAAAACTGTACAATCAATAATAGAATAAATGCTAGCTCAAAGTACAAATCTTGGTTATGGGCATGAAACTTGAGCAAAAGTGGAGCAGTTGATGGTCTTGTGGTAGTCAAGAATTTGATGTGATAGACATATCTGACAGGTGGTGTCTCCCACTGAATATGGACTATAATACCTAATTGTAGAACCATATTAGGAAAGTGTAGAAGTGAGGAAGCAGAGAAGCTTTTGCAGTAATATAAATGACACGTAATTAAATACAGTGGTGGGATAATGCTGCTATACCTTGATTGGGAAAAGAAAGGAAGGACACTATGGGCAGCACCTCTTCAGAAGGTAACATCTGGGATTTGGGTTTGTTGTTTCTTGTATTTTGGCACGAACCAGTGAAATGTTGGAGGGGGGAAATTTTAGAGAAATCCTATTGTGACACCTTAAACAATGGCTCAACCATGTGGAAAGAGGCTAATCTTAGGGCTAATCAGTACACAGGAATTTCAAAGGACCCTTATTAATAAGGTAATCCTGCTGTAAGCTTAACATTCTGTAGAGGACTAAGCAAACTTCAGTATGCCAACACTGAAGTTCAGAAAGGGAACTCATGTTGCCCCTCATGTTAGGGCAATGCCTACAAAGATACTGCCCCTAAATTTCTTAGAGCTCTTGTTGATCATGATGCCTGCCTTCCCACCTGCTCTCCATGACAGCTTTCAGCACACAGATAATCTGCTAGTATCATTGATTTCAGTTCTCATATGTCTGTGGACATCAGATTGTTCTTGTTTCAGACTTGCTTCTTGCCTTAGATCTTACGTGTGTTGCATCTATACGTTGTGTAGTATGATGTGGTCCTGACCTTTGAAGATGACTCCTAAATGCTATACTTAGAGAATCCTCCTTCAAAATAACAAAAAGGGGGAAGAATGCCAAATATAAAGCATATAATTCAAAACTGAAGTGTAGCATCTTCAAAGAGAGCCTACTGAAAGAAACAACTCTGAAGGCAATAGGTATACTCCCAAGCAAAAAGTAGAAGCAAACAAATAAAAAATCCGATGAGAGCATGAACAGGAAATGTGAACAAAGTAGGTAAAAACTTTGTGTGGAACCTGAGTAACTCTTCAGCAAACTTCATAGCGTCGCCACAGGGTTATAAACAATGAGAACACCTCTACATCTTAAGCAGAACTACGAGGCTAAAGGTATTAAACAATATTTTAATTTGATATGGTAATGGCTGGGACCTGAGCAAGAGCAGTGCTTCACAGTACAAGTCATAGCACATGGTCACTTAAAATGGATTAATTATTGATGGCTAACCAATGTCAGGGAAATTGGCAAAAGGCTCTTCTCAAAAAAGAAAACTTGTTTCCTCAAACGTTAAGAAGAACTTGCAACATAAGCTAATGGTGAAAAAGAACATATGACCAAAGTGCCCTTGCAGAAGCCTTGAAAAAAGCAGGCTGTTAGGAAAATTTGAAGTACGCTCATAAAGTGGCAGCTAGTTAAGGAAAGGAAGGTAAAGCGCAAATACATGATCTCATTCAATGCTACATTATGGAAATTCCTGAATTGCATTAAGTGCTCTTTGAAAGCATAAGTGATCAATTTGGAGATCGGAGTGGAGCAAGAAGTCTTGTTGAGAGTTGTGTTTCAAATAACAGTGAATTTCCAGAACTGGCTCTATCCTTCACTGTAGGTGAAAGCAGCTCTGTGGGCCCTCCAAGGAGGCACCTCTGTAGTGATTGCAAACGGAACCCACCCAAAGATCTCGGGTCATGTCATCACAGATATTGTGGAAGGGAAAAAAGTTGGAACTTTTTTCTCAGAGGTAAAACCTGCAGGTGAGTACAGAGGTAATGTGTACATTGAGAGTTACAGAGATTAGAGTTAAAATTTGGCTAGACCTGTACAATAACTGGGAAACCACACTCTGCTTGAAAAACGGATTTCGAAAGGTGTTTTCTAAAGTAGGAATAGAAAATGTTGAATCCTCTGCTCTGGTTCCCTCCAGCTGATAAACAGCTGCATCAGACTTGCATTTGAAGAATGCAATAAGTAGGATTTTTACCATTTTTAGTCTCAAGGGTTATCACCTAGTACTGAAGATTGCAGTTTGAAAATGTAGACATAGAATGTCTGCTGAACTAAGATAGTGTTTAGTTTTATTTCTTATGATAAATTCCTTTTACGACTCAGACTTCTGGTATGGTAGGTAGGAATGTTTTCCTGCCATTGCATTACTGGGACAGTGTAACAATTGCTGGAGAACATTGGATGAAAGATCTGGGACCTTAGCAGAATAGGACAAGTTTGGAGTGATGCTTTTGACTTGTGCTTTAAGCCAAGCAGCTTTATTTGTGTATAATTATCCTCAATGGATTTCTTGTATGAATTTGTCAAATCATCCTGTGAACCCATGTAAAGATTTAGCATCCACGGGGCTCTGTCACGATAATCAAGAGCCTTAACTAGATACTGTGTGGAAACTGGAGCTAGAACTATGTGAAGAACTGCTTGCTTTAATATGGGTTGGGCGGGTGGAGTGGAGGTGGTTTTGAATTTTCTTCCTGATACCTTCATTTGACGCCCCTACTGCCTGTATGGGCGATCAACCCCTGTTTAAATTTGAAGATGTGAGACATTGTCTTTCCCCTCATCATCTCTTTTCCATGTGAAAGAGGTTTGGTATTAGACATTTTGTACTGAAGCTGTTCCAAAAACTTGATCACCACTGTGTGTCTTGTTGGAAACTGTTTTCATTCTATTGTGGCCTATTTAAGGTGGGCAAAAATAAAAATTTCACATAGCATTCAAGATGCAAATGAAACTTTAATTTATGAGATGGCAAACTAACTGAGTTTTGATAAGATTGATGATGATTTCTGTTATGTTCTTTAGGCCTTTTCTAATAATTCAAAACAATTTTCTTTTTGCTGTTGATGTTCAATAAAATGATGTTTCATAGTATTATTTGTTACAATACTAAGGTCTGATTTTCCTTTTCCCCTCTACATTGCTTCATGTTTGTCTGGTTTGGTTTACACTTGCTGTTTCGTGGCCTAGTGGTGTGGCTACAGAGGAAATCACAGAATTGCCGAATAGCTGAGATTGGAAGGGACAATATGACAGATGACAAGGTAGTCTGGTCCTACTCCGTGCTCAGACAGGTTGCCTAGGACTGTGTCCAGGCAGCTTTTGAATATCTCCAGGAATGGAGACTCCACAACATCCCTGTGCAACCTGTGCCAGTGCTCAATCATTCTCATAGTGCAAAAGTGCTTTCTCATGGGAGGCACCTCCTGTGTTTCAGTTTGTGTCCACTGCCTCTTGTCCTGCCACTGGGCACCACTGAAAAGAGCCTGTCTCCATCTTCTTTACATCCTCCCTTCATGTATTTATACGTACTGATGAGATCCCCCTGAGCTGCCTTCTCTAGGCTAGGCTAAGCAGTCCCAGCTCTCTCAGCCTTTCCTCAAATGAGAGATGCTCCAGTCCCATCATCATCTTTGTGGCCCTTCATTGGACTCTCTCCACAGTGTCCATGTCTCTCTTGTACTGGGGAGCTCAGAACTGGGCACAGAACTCCAGGTATGGCCTCAGCAGTGCTGAGTAGAGAGGAAGGATCACGTCCCTCAACCTGCTGGCAACTCTCCTCCTAAGGCAGCCCAGGTCACTGTCAGCCACCTTTGCGGCAAGGACATGCTGCTGGCTTGTGTTCACCTTGGTGAACACCTCCTCTGGAAAGCTGCTTGTTAGTAAACAGTGTGATAGTGACACTTTTTGGTTATTGCCACTATAATAACTTTGTATCAGCAGTAAAGTTTTTCATCTTGTGACCCCATTCTGAGTCACTTACAAATATGGTGAAGAGCAAAAGTCCCTGTGGAATTTTCCTGGCACTTTCTGCTATTGTGGCAAGTGTTTCCTCCAGCCTTCTCTTTGTCTTCTGTCTTCCAAAGAACACACTTCAGAAACTCTAGTAACTTTTTAAAATCAACTATATCTGCTTACATATATGTCATTCTTCTCAAAGAACACCAGAACATACCATACTCTGTAATGTATGACTTAAAGTTGTTTTAACACTTCTTAAATAAATCTAATTAATCACATGTCCGGAAGTTCTTGTCTTACACTTCCCGCTATACCTCTTGATATTTTCCATAACACTGGAATTCCTGCTCTGGCAATTTCCGTGGGAGCCTTCTTAAATATAAGTTGGGTCATATTTATCACCTTCAGGTCATCTGTTTTACAGGCAATTTCAGGACAGTTAAAATCATGACTTAGTTTATCCATGAGCTACTTGCAGACTGGGGGAATGCTGCCCGAACCTGGTGACTTGTTTTGAAATAGGAACAGAAGTAACCTGTTCCGTATCCGCTCAGTTTGAGACAGATTCTTTGAGGTCCTGCCAGAAGGAAAAAAATAACCCCCCCCACCTTTCATCTATAGGAACTCTTCTGAAATACACACAGGGAACGACAAAGGGAAAGCAATATTTCTGCGAGCTGTTACTCTGACTGGGTTTTGGCTTCCATTACTGTTTGTACATTCCCATACTATTTCACAATCTCTTCCGTTTTCCTCAGTTGGATACTTAAACTTTTCAAAGTTTGCCTCCTTTCTTTCAGTAGCCTGCCATGCCCTGAGACATAGCTATCCTGGTGTTCTTTTGCCCTTTGTCCAGTCTTTTTGATACATGGTACACACTTGCCTCTGACATGGTGACCTTACCGAATCTCTGTGACACTTTACATTTGGGGAACATAGCAGTATTTTTGTGTCAAATACAGATTTTCCTGTTTTAGCATACAACAGGTTTCTTGACTATATCTGTTTAAGACTCTGTACCCACTTTCCTGCTTTGAGCAAAGAATCAGAAGATGGAAGGTCTGGCGTTCACTTCCATGTGTGCTGTTACTTTGTCTGCATGGCGTATTTTTGTTCTTTTTGCAGGTCCTACAGTAGAGCAGCAGGGTGAAATGGCTCGAGCTGGTGGCAGGGCCCTGGCAGCTCTACAGCCTGAGCAGGTGACAGAACAATATGACCTCACTTTTTAAGCTTGTGAATGTGTGGCAAGCTTTACAACACGGATTTATGACACAAATGGGCCCCATGGGGCAAGAACTTATTCTTTGTGTGCCAGATCCATCATTTGGATTGGTGCGTGCTTAAAGAGATGAGAAAAGCAGAAAGATACCTTCTTCGTGTAAAACAAGAACGAACCTTGGAGCTATGAAGTAATATATGCTTTCATGTGGGGTTTATAAAAATTTTAATAGTGCCAAATATCACACAGAAATGAATTGTGATCAGAGCTGCTGAAGAATTGACTCGGAATAACTTGCTCCATTCATGTAGGCAATCAATTACTGCTCTGCAGCTGGATAGGTAAAATGTGGCATCTGTTTTGAAGAAGACAAGGTGGTCTTAAAGGAAAAACATTGTGGGTTTGGTGAAGAAGACTGGGTATGGAAAGCAAGATAATACAAAGCAAAGTAAAAGTTGAAGCAGTGTTCATCCTCATTTTTCAATGTGATGCAGGCTGGAAAAATCAGCTGGGCCCAAGTATTTGGGGAGTCAAGACAGTGAGAGTATGTGGTCATCATAAATGGACTGAAGGGGACCAGATGTCAAATAGCATGGACTTTGTGTAAGAAGTCAGTTCAGAAACTGTTTTATCTTTCAGAGAGCGGAGATTATTTATCGTCTTGCTGACTTACTAACTGACCAGAGAGAAGAAATACTCTTGGCAAACAAAAAGGACTTAGAAGAGGCTGAAAACAAAGGTAATATTTTAGGTCCTTCTGTGGTAATCCTATTGTCTTGAACCTCTCTGAGCCTCAGAGGAAATGAGTAGAACTAGAATCTTCTGTCACCCAGGTTTTTGTAGTATGGATGTCACACATTAGTGAACGCAGGACCTTGAGAGCTTGTCTGTGTAAACAGCTGCACCTTCCTTAATTACATAAAACAGGTGCCTTCATCAGAGAGGACACTGAGGCCTTGCAAAACACCAGCGTATTGTTTAAAGAAAAAAAAAAATAGTGCTTCATTTTGCCAAAGGAAGTTCACTTCAGAAATGGAATATAACAAACAATCTCTGTTATTTTCATGCATAAAGTGAATATTTTATTGGCTGGTTAAGGGAATGTTTGGCTCCTGAGGGGAAGGCTGTCATCTCTATACTTAAATTGATGCTCTCCAAAAAGACCGGTGTCCCCTTCTGATTGTGGAAGCTTCTCTTTAGGTGGCTTAGATTAAACCCATTCTTCCGTTAGATTGATGCATTCATTGGGAAGTTGGGATTGGGATGTGTACATATAGGGATAGCAAATTTATGAAAATTACACATCATGAAGTATAATACTTTGTGGAAGATGCCAGAGTACTGGTTTTTACTGACCAGAGTACCTGAGGGGACATTGCTGGGTTAACTTGCTGTCTGAATGTGTTCAGACTGGAAAATTCAAGAAGTTCTTGGCCAGTCTGAACGGAAATGCTGTGCTTGGGTCTGTGCTTTGGCATTTCTATCTGTAAAATAGAAAGATGAAATTGCTGCCCGAACCTTCCAGAAATACTGCAATGGTAGAAATTTGTAAGAAAGTCAGACATATAGCAGTTTTGAAATAGGGCAAACCTTATCTTTGTGTATGTTGATGTTGCTTCATGTAGAAATCACTTAAACCTCATTAAGTGGAAAAGTGGTGGTAGGTGAAATCCATTGTCACACTTGTTTTACTGTGGCTACCAGACTTAACGCTGCGTGTTTTTCATCTCGGGTAGGTTTCTTGCTAGGGCATGGGAAATCTCTGAATTTTCCTTAGGTTCACCACTTGTTAAAGTTGCTTTTGCTTTATGCCTAGGCAGACCAATCTATCTCCAGCACAATTTTTTCTTTTCTCTAGGAAGATTGGCCCTTCCTTTGTTGAAACGTCTAAGTCTGTCTACATCAAAACTGAACAGCTTGGCTATTGGTCTCCGTCAGATTGCAGCATCCTCACAGGACAGCGTTGGCCGTGTAATTCGGCGAACGCGAATAGCAAAAGACCTGGATTTGGAGCAGGTGACAGTGCCTATTGGTGTCCTTCTTGTGATCTTTGAGTCCCGTCCTGACTGTCTTCCACAGGTATGTAAGGAGGGCAGATTACACTGTAGGGAATCCTTTGTGACAAAAGAAAGGGTATTTCTGTTGATGAGAAATTGGGAGGCTGCAAGAAGTCTTGTCTCAAAGGACTCCTGCTTGGATTCTTCTAAAACTGATTTTGTTGGCATCCCTCTTTTTCCTGCGGAGGTATTTTCAGGACTTGCTTCTGCAGTGCTCGGAGTTATTCAGGCCTGTTTGGTTTGTTTTTTAAAACTTGATGTGTAGAAGGAGTTATCTTACATTCAGATGGTGCAGTTCCTGCATGTGCCTTACAAATGTATGTTCAGTGCCTAACTTACAGCCTGGGAGGCTCCTTTATCTGTCCACGCTGCATACAGCTGAACTGCAGGCTGGGATTGAAAAGGAACTGTTTGCTACAGATGCTAGTAATTACCAGTAACTGTTAGGCACACATGATAAAAAAGAATTTAAAAGAAGGCTGAGCACAGAATGCGCAGAAGTTTAGACTGAGTAATCTGTCCTGTACTGATACTGCTTGTGTGCAGTGAGGTGGAATGATAGCTTTTACTCAGTTGTAGTGAGATGGGTGTGAGAAAGAATGGTGTTCTAGGTTCTTCAGGACAGAAGTTGCTGGAAAGGCTAGTGAAAATCTTGAATAGTTTACTGTAAGTGAATGTCATTTTTCTTGTGCCAGGAATAAGGCAGGCATGTTAAAGGCAAATACCTTCATCTGCAGCACTGTGTGGGAGTATTGCTGTGAGTAAATGCTGTTATGATGCATGAAAATTTGGGGGCTGAACTAATGTTGCAGAGGCAATCTTGATCTTATTTTCTAACTTCCAACTACTTTACTGAGCAACTGTAGTAGATTTTAAAAAGAAAACAAAAAAAAATCATTATCAACACTATTTTCTACAACTAACATTAGGTGTCTAAGAAGAAGATTGATTGAGGAGTTCTCTATCATATGAGCAGGTGTTTGAGAAGAAAGTGATAGGTACAGGCACTTCAAAAGGATGTGAAGACTCAAGCAGTGACCAGCTTGGTACTTTGTGCCTGAATTTTGTGAGTGGTCCCCATTTCATACTGAAAGGGATTATGTTCTAGGCAAAGTTCCCATGAAGTGAAAAGGGACTAGTCCCCCTCATCTATCATTATTAGCTCTCTACTACCAGCTCTGTTCTTCATAGATAACCGGTATGTTTTCTTGTTGAATTCTAGTCTGTCTTCCTGGACTTTCACCCCAGTCTCTTGCCTTGTGTAGCTGATGTCTCCCTCTTTCTCCTCCCCTTTATCTTACCTTAAAACTTACGCCAGCTTGACTCTTGCTGGCTCTTCCCCCAGCTGTGTTTTACAGACTTGGAATAGCTTGTCTTGGTAGTTGCTTTTCTTCCTGCCAGCCTCCTGCCCTCATACTCGCATCAGGTTCTCTGATGCAACTTCAGAGGATCATCTCTGATACTTCTGTATTTGAACTGCATGATTTGTCCTGTGCTGTAACTGACAGTAGGGCGATCTCTGAGTGCAGAAGAGCAGTTCCCTCCTCTTAGGTTACTATTGCATCTCATGCTTGTTTGGGTAAGCAATTACAGGGGAGGTTTGGCTTTGCCCTGGAAGAGAGCACGCTCAGTTTGCTCCCTGGAGATAGCTTACCCAGAGCTAGGTCAGTGCTCAGAGTTCAGTCTTGAGTTGCAGTGAAGATGAAACAATTGCAGAGTACCAGTTAAGATCTAATAAGCTTCTAATGTGCGTATACAAAGAGCATGTTTGCCTGATACTTACAAGGCCAAACTTAGAGATCATCTTTCACAGACTGCTTCCTATAGATTCCACCAAATCCAAAAGTTGCTTTGAAGTATAGTCATGCTTTACTATTCCTTGGAGGGACTGAACTGTTTTGAAACACCTTATCTTCTGTTCTCCTTTTAATCACAGTTTTGGGTTTTTTTTTTTTACTTAATGCTAGATTTTAAAATTTTTTTTTTTCATTTTTTCAAGTCAGTTCATAACCTATCTTTTAATCTTATGTCTGCAGAGTGGAATTCTTTATTTAAATAAGCTTATTTGTTTAGCTTTCCCTTGTGATATTGACCTTTGGAGAGGCAGATGCTTACAAGATATTTTCAAAATACAATCAGACTGCCTTTTAGTGTTTAGTTTTAGAAGTTAGAAAGACACGCAATATCTATGTAAAGCAGGCTTCCTAGACTATTATACTTCACTGTATTTTTCTGAAGTATTTCTTATTTTTCAATAGTGTTTTCAAATTGCTGACAGCAGGATGAAGTAGAATATCAAACATTGTGATTGTTGTTATCATTTGACATTGGAAGAGGAAAGGAGGTGATCTGAGGAGATCTGTCTGACAGGCTTAACATTTTTCTGTATGAATCAGCATCCAAAGTGTGCCACTAAGCTAAGTGCTTGTTACGTGTGAGCCTAGCTAATTCCGGCAACCAGATCTCAACAGCATAAAACTGATATACTAGTGAATGCAGGTTTGGTTATGATACGTACAGATGATGGTAATGATACATATGCTTTTCCCAGAAGACCATAATACAGTAAAATAACTTCAAATGATCAATTTGTTTGTTCTAAAACGTTCTGGAGAGGGCATGATTTTATTTTCTAAAGGAGTGTATGCTTTTTTTTTTTCTTCCCCAAATTGGTGGACAAATTGTGAGGCCATTGTGAATGGGATTGGGATGAGGAAGACAAAAATGGATACAAAAGTAAAATAAGCCTGGAAGAGCGCTTTATCATGACATACTCCTAGGTAGAAGGAATGAAAAACTGAAAGAAACAATAGAGAAACCTACCACCACTGCTCTGTTAAAGAGGTTTTCAGTTTAATGGGGAAAACACCAATAAGACCTAGTGTCTGGAGACTGAACAATTAGGTATGTGTTTTCAACAGCAGAAGTATTTTTTACATAACTTCCAAAAAGCAGTGGCTTCTTTGGAACATTTTTTGAAATATGGTCTAGTTGTGTTGCTAGACTCAAATGGGTGAAATCTGGCACCTTAAATGGAAAGGCAACAATATCACTTGGTTCCGTCTGGTTATAAAAATGTGTCTTGGTTTAGCCCCAGTCTGCAACCAAGCACCACACAGCTGCTCACTCATTCCCCCCACCCCAGTGGGATGAGGGAGAGAATCTGAAGAGCAAAAGTAAGAAAACTCATGGGTTGACATAAGAACAGTTTAATAATTGAAATAATAATAGTACTAATAGAAATTGTCATGAAAAGGAAAACAATGGGGCGGGAGAGGGAGGGAGGATCAAAACCCAGGAAAAATAAGTGATGCAACCACTCACCAACTGCTGACCAACGCCCAGCCAGTCCCTGATCAGTGGCCCCTGCCCCCGGCCACCTGCCCCCGGTTTATATACTGGGCATGACATCACGTAGTATGGAACATCCCTTGGGCCGGTTTGGATCAGCTGTCGTGGCTGCGTCTCCTCCCAGCTCCCTGCGCGCCCGGCAGAGGATGCGAGGCTGGAAAAGTCCCCGACTAGTGTAAGCACTGCTTAACAACTACTAAAACATCGGTATGTTATCAATATCATTCTCTTGCTAAATCCAAAACACAGCACTATATCAGCGACTAGGAAGAAAAGTAACTTTATCCTAGCAAAACCAGGACAACATGAAAGCTAAGTCATACAGGTGATGCTAGGCCTATTGTGTGAAAGGTTATTTTCCTACACTTGGAGCAAGTGCTGTCTATTTATGACTTCTGTTCTAGACAGCACAATGAAAACGTTCTTCCTGCTCATAGGAAGAGCTCATTAGCCACTTTCTAGCAGAAGGATTATGGAAAAGAGTTTTTGCAGCTACAATCATTCTCCTTGTGGTGATGGCCCACACGGCTACCCAATTCTTACGAGAGCTTATGTCCGGGGTTTCCTTGGACTTGTCCACTGCAGTAGTAGTATGTAGTAGTCCTGGCAGTAGTACCATGAAAACTCAAGTTTGTTCCTGAAACACTAGCACGTTTCATTTCTGGAGTTAAATGTGCTGTTACTAATAATGTTTTCTTGGTGCCATAAAATGAAAACTGTAGATTAACATCGAGTAAATCAACAGGATTAAAAATCCTGTTCTTATTCTTTTTTTGTGGGTGTTACTCCAATGTTCCAAGAGAAGAGACAGATTACTTTTCTCTGTCTTTCTTTTTTTTTAATTCCTTTCTGACAGGTGTCTGCTTTGGCCATTGCCAGTGGAAATGGCTTACTACTTAAAGGAGGAAAAGAGGCAGCACATAGCAATCAAATCCTTCATCATCTGACACAAGAAGCACTCTCCATTCACGGAGTCAAAGATGCGGTGCAACTAGTAAGTGCCTAGAATTAAATAAAAAATTTACTTGCTTTGGTATCTATAAAAACTACGGGCAGACCTTGAGAGTTCAAACTGTAGACTCTCTTTATTGCAACTACCACAGGTGAACACAAGAGAGGAAGTAGAAGATCTCTGCCGTTTGGATAAGCTGATAGATCTAATCATTCCACGTGGTTCATCACAGCTAGTCAGGAATATCCAGAAAGCTGCTAAGGGAATCCCAGTGATGGGACACAGTGAAGGGATCTGTCATGTGTATGTGGACACGGATGCCAGTGTTGAGAAGGTCACACGAATAAGTAAGTTGGGAGAGGGTGACTTGAACTTCGTATCTGGAGTATGTGATATGGTTATGGAAAATGATATTCATATGCTGTTCTAAATCTTTGTCGTAAATATTATGTAACCAATTATCTACTCTTAAACCTCAGTCAGAGACTCAAAGTGTGAATATCCTGCTGCCTGTAATGCTCTGGAAACTCTCTTAATTCATCGAGACTTGCTGAGAACCCCGTTGTTTGATCAGATCATAGACATGTTGAGAGTAGAACAGGTTAGTCACTCATACTTTTGTTTTGTTTTGTGTTGTTTTTTCTAACACTTCAGAAGCATATGGTCTGTTGTAGCCCTGTTCAGCTTTATGATGGCATAACACTTAAGTTATCCATATGTCTCTTTGTACACATAAATGAACTTTCTCTGCTTCTCCACACAACCCCCAATTTTTCCATAGAAATAATCTGAAAGCAGCTTCTTCAGGGCAGCTGTGTGTGTTATTGGGAAAATACTTTTGTACAGCAAAAATCGTCTTCTGCCTTAGAGCATATACACAACTCTCTCTGCCCGTCTTCATTCTGACTTTATTGCTGTTAGCCTCCTAGGTGCAAAGCTGCCTCTTCTTGAATCTGTTCGTTTAGCTTCTTACCCAAGTGAATTCCATTTCTGGCATGCCTTTTATCCCCACCCATTTTCCCCCCTAGTATGTCAAAGGAACAGCAAAAGGCCACTATGCTAATCAGTTGTCTTGACATGGTGATGTTTCATCAATAATGGTAGTAGAGATGCATCGGGAGAGAAATATCCATGAAGTAGTGTGAATTGCACATAAATCAAGGATTTTCACACACAGCAGTATGTACTTGGCACATAGAGTGTACAGGCAGTGGTTAATGGAGGTAAAATAGGCCATATGTTTTGATGATGTTGAAGGGGTCATAGTAAAAGAAGCTGATAGGTAGTCAGGAGCAAGTTCTCACATAATGGATATTTTTTCATGTCTTGTTTGGTTGTTTCTTGGGAAGGGCAGAGTGAAAGGTAGATATCTGGATTTTGGATGGGAGGAATGTGAGTACTAATGCATTTCCACCACCACCACCCACCCAGCTCCTAATACAGTGAGGAGGATTTTAGCTCTGTCTACTCTGACCTGACAACAAGAAACATGAAAGTACTGGGCAGGATCATGCAATTAAAGTAACTTATAGTTGCACAGGAAAATGCCATTTTACAGTTACCTTCTTAAAAGCCTTCAAATTTCAAATTTCGCAGACTTTTGCCTTATTTCCCATTTCTGTTTCTATTGTCAAAATTTTCTGTTTCACTTGCATGGGGATTTCTTGGCTGTATCTGTACTAAATTATCTCTCATCGTTTAGGTGTCTCGGCTGCTATGATTAAACTCAGAGGGTAGATAATGCGTTAGATCTTTATAACACATGAAAAATATCTGCGTGAGTTTTCTTGTTTTGGACCCAGTAACTCCTTTGTGTCTGAAACATATGCCTCAGAGAGGGCTGGTGTCAGTTTACAAAATAAAAGGGTGAAAGCCATTCAAGGTCTTAAGTCTTTTGAAGGTGCAACCTTGGAAGCATTCCTGTAGTTATTCTCTGCACTGCAGTTGCTTTCTTACAACAATGGCTGGCTGCAATATTTTAGCTGCTTTTCCAGTACTAGTGTTGTACTGTCCTCCTGCCTGATGACTTTCTCTCCAAGTGATGTGATTCCTTTAAATAATTTGAAGTGAGTCCTGAACTAGGAGCATGTCACGGTAGGTAGCCAACCTAGCATGTCAGCTATTGTACCTTGTCACTAGTTCACCAAACTGCTAAGTTTCCCAAAGTGAAGGCTTAGTTTTCTTACACTGCATGCAGTGAACATTTGATTCACAAATGTTATGGGTTAACCCCAGTCAGCAGCACTCACTCTCCCCACAGTGGGGTGGGAGGAGGGAATAAGAAGAGCAAAAGCAAGAAGCCTTGTGGGTTGAAAGAAAGGTAGCTTGATAAGTGAAGGAAAGGGGAAGAAGGGGGGGGAAGAAAAAAAAAAAACAACACAAAAAACCCAACCCCCAAAAACCTACACAAGTGAAGCAAAGCTAATTACTCACCATCTGCCACAAGAAGGCCAATGCCCAGCCAGTCTCTGAGCAGTGCTTACCTTCTTCAAAACCCCCCTCCCCTCAGTTTGTACTGCTGCACGTGACATTATATAGCATGGAGTATCCCTTTGGTCAGTTTGGGTCAGCTATCGTGGTTGTATCCCCTCCCGCATACTTCCAGCCTTCTTGCTAGGGGGACAGAGTGGGGGAAAAAGAGAAAGCCTTGACACTGTGCAAGCTCTGTTCAGCAACAGCCAAAACATTGGTGTGTTTTCAACACTGTTTTAGTCACAAGTCCAAAACATAGCACCATAGGGATGGCTGTGAAGAAAATTAACTCCATCCTACAGAGAGTACAAGAAGCCACACTTTCACCTGGAAGGTATCGGTATGGTCAGCAGCACAAAATGTTTCTGGCGTTGCAGGTGAAGATTCACGCTGGCCCGAAGTTTGCATCTTACTTGACATTCAGCCCTTCAGAAGTGAAATCGCTCCGCACAGAATATGGGGACCTGGAGTGCTGCATTGAGGTGGTGGACAGTGTCCAAGAGGCTGTTGAACATATCCACAAGTACGGAAGTTCTCACACAGATGTTATCATCACAGAGAATGGTTAGTGATAAGTCTGCTTCCTTAAGCTACTGTTCGGGTTTGACTGCCAATTCTTGGTGTTAGTGTAACTACTTAGATTGCAGTAGTTGTTCCTCCCGTGGGTCTGTAGTAGGCATCACCAGCTAGAGGCCTACGAGCCGGATGTGCCTACAGTCCTGTTTAGCTCAGAAAAAGCATGTTGTTGTGTGGCCCTTATTCCAGGAATGTGCTTGAGCAGTTGGCTGATGGCAGGTCAGCACATGCTCTTGCCAGGCGCATTGCTTTGTGTTCCTGTATTGTGCAAACTTACCACATCAGAGGGTTTTGCAGGAACATCTCCTCCTGAATCTTGGAGATGTCCTTAGGCCTCTGAAGGCTGAGGAGCTGAGCTTCTATAGTACCTTACTAGAGGGAATAGTGATTGTGGGGAAGATCAGACTTTATCCACTTTGTCTTCCCATGTCATTTTTGTATCTTGCAAACTAGTGTTTGCACAAGTGTTTTCCCACGACCTCTCCCAGTCCTTTACGACCCACTTCTGCATCCCTAGTATAAAAGCTGCATTTATCTCTATTTGCCATTTCTTGCCTCTTTGTTGTGCAGCTCTGTACTGCTCCCATCCCCAGCACCTGTCCTGCATGCAGTTTGAACACTCTGCCAGTTCAAAACCTAGCTAGAGCTGCGCCAAGCCAAAGGTTGACTCTCAGACCAATCCTTGAACTCCCGAGGATCAGCTGCAATAAGGTCATGTTGACCTGTGGCTGTTCAGTGTGTGAGTCAAGCAGGCTTCTGTTTCTGTACCTCCTGCGGAGCTTAAATAAGTGTCACTAAAAGGCACGCATTTGATACCATAACCCACTGCCATGAGACCTGGTGCATTAGGGATTTCCTAGGGAGCGTACTGGGAATGGAGCTGATCTTTAATGTTCATCTTTTCACTGAGGGCAACTGACCTGCAGCTCACAGCCTTACAGAGAATGGAGTCCTCAGTCTGCTTGAGCTTGCTCAGGTCTTGCATGTTCTGTGTTAAACTTGGGTTAGTTAGCTGATTGCATGTGGTATTTCTGCTTTGTATTTCCCAAATATTACCTGCAATAGTAATTTAGTTTAGGATTTTTCATTACCTAGAACAATATCATGTTTGAGATTAACGGAGAGCTGACTCTGTAGTTTAACTGTCTCGGTTTGACGACAAAATGTTTGGGGCAGCTGTCCTTTCTCCCCAGCCATACAGCGATGCTTGCTTGCAGGTTCTAGATTGGATTGCTTTCCTCTAATCTTTCCAGGCTTCTTGTAACATTTACAGCTGTGTGTACCTGATAAGCATACTAGGAAGAAGTTATAAATGAACGTGTCTTAGCCCAGGCTGTTTAAATACTGTCTGATAAGGTTGCATGTGAAAGTTGTATTGTTATATCTGTTCACTGTATTATGTTGTGTTTATTGGAGAGCATGATCATTCTGTATGTACTGCATTTTAACTTTCTCTCTGCCCCTTTCCCAGAGAAAACGGCAGAGTTCTTTCTCCAGCATGTGGACAGTGCTTGTGTTTTCTGGAATGCCAGTACCCGATTCTCTGATGGCTATAGATTTGGACTTGGTAAGAGAGAAAGTACTGCAGTGATGTGACAGCAGGATTTGCTGTTGTGTGAAAAGTGTGGCAGTCTGAATCCTGGAAGATAGGATAAGTTTCTGATCTTACTAATATAAGGTTTTCAGGAAAGGTACAGTAGGAAAAGTTGACACCTAGACATTTCACCCACACAGAACAGCAGATGGTTTAATATCTTTTTCCTGCCAGAACTAGCTAATACTGCTATATAGACTATGTAGATCAATTTAGCAG
Organism: Phalacrocorax carbo; assembly: GCF_963921805.1. NCBI lineage: Eukaryota > Metazoa > Chordata > Aves > Suliformes > Phalacrocoracidae > Phalacrocorax > Phalacrocorax carbo. The sequence goes on from NC_087524.1 coordinate 23,799,668, forward strand.
CAGGGAGCAAAGATGTTTTGGATCCTTTGAAGCTCTATTCCATCAGAGGAAAGTATGTTGCATGCATGTAATGGTGGAACAGTGCAACACAGGATGTGAAATTGATGAATAATTTTTCTTACGTTTATCTTTCTAATGATGCTGTAAAGAATGCCATGCTTCGTTCTTTCTGGTGCACTGAGCTGCTGTCCGGTGTGCAAGCCCTGCAGTGTTGAGGAATGAAAGGCAGGAACCTATCTGAGTGTCAGTTGCTTAAACAGGTGCTCCTCCTGTGAATTGCAGAAGACAGGGAAACATTCTTTCCTGAGGTAGGAACTCTAATCTCCACAGCAGGCTACTACTGTGTCAGCTGGAACATTCAGTGTTCCATGTGATTAAAAAATTCTAGATAGGATCTTGCAGTATCTCCTCAATAAGATAAAAAGCATATATGATCACCATCTTGACTAATTGAGCTTTTTTTTTTTTTAAGGATTAAATCCTCAGGAAACAAGTCTAAGATCCATGTAAGACATACCTATCTCTCTTGTATCTTTCTCTCTGAAAGTAACTCTGTAGCAGCTAGAAGTATAATTACAATTTGTAATGTATTAGTTAACTCCTCTAACTTTTAAATCAGAGCAGGTAAACAACTTCTGGCATTTGGAGAGGAGCAGAGAAAGGCAGGTCACTGAAAGGCAGGCAGCTATTTTTACATAAAGGTGCAAAACTACTTAGTATGAAGTGAACATCTTCTGAATATTAACTACCTCCATCTTCTGTTTCCTGCAGGTGCTGAAGTGGGAATTAGTACTTCTCGTATCCATGCACGTGGACCAGTGGGAATTGAAGGACTCTTAACTACAAAGTGGCTGCTGAGGGGGGACAATCATGTTGTTTCTGACTTCTCAGAGCATGGGAGCATGAAATATCTTCATGAGAGCCTCCCTCTCCCTCAGAGAAATACCAACTAAGAACACCAGGGCGGCAGGAGAAAACCCAGGGCTATAAATATTTCCTGGAGATGTTCAGGCTTCATGGTGCTCTCTGGGGACGGAGTTTGCTTTTCATCTTCAGGAACATAGTCCTTGGTCACTGTGCATTACAATGGATAGAAAATTATCTCATCTGTGAGATTTTTTTCTTTTCCCTGCCTGTTTCCTTAGATGGATCTGGAAACTGACCTCACTTTTCCCAGAAACAGACTTCTTCAAAACATACAAATGACGTAAAGAAAGCTTTAAATATCTGCCACATTTTTTTTTTTATTCCAGTACTCCCTATAGCAAATATGCTTGGTGGAGGAGCAAAAGTTTGGGGTTTTTTTTAAGTCTTTGTTTTATTCAAATGGCTGTTCTGGAGAACAAACGGGATAAGTTTGGGGTTTGGGTTTGTTTTTTTTTTTTCTTCATTCTTATGATCATGGCAGCTCTTGAAAGCCAGAAAGCTTTACACTTAGTTTCTTTGTATTTGATCAGTCTTGTGGTAAGAGGATAGATGTTCCAAATGCATAGTAAGCTTTTGACCAAGAAACCTTTTGTATCTGATTTCTTAGTATTGCTGACTATCGTAGATAAATAACACAACTGTATACTACGTGAAATTGTCACTTATTTGTACCGAAGGTTTATTTTTCTTTGCTTTTATATAAAACTTAACCTTCCGCAACCCCTCCTCTGAAAGCAGCAGTATTTCGAAACGCTTCCCTCCGTGCACTGCGGCGGCTTCGCGCGCGGGCCCGGGGGCGAGCCGGCCGCGTCACTTGCGCAGCCGCGCTGCGGTAGCCTGCGGCGGCACGCACGGCCGCGCTGCGAGCGCCGCCGGTGCCGGGCTGCCAGCGCGCCATCCCCTCCGCTTCCGGCCTGTCGCCGCCCGCGGTGGCTCGCGCTTGCGCGGCGCTTCAGGCGCTCGTAGCGCCACACGCCTCTACCATCGGCGCATGCGCGAGGCACAGGGGTTAGCGTCGGGGGTGCGAAGCCGGTTTCCCCTCCCCGCGGGCGTTGAGGGTCCACGGACACCCGTGAGGCGGGGGAAAGGCTTCGGTAGCCGCGGATGGCTCGCGGCCGCTGGCCGAGGCACAGCACCGGGGGGCCGCGCCGCAGTACGCGGGGCGGGGAGCACTGGCTTGTCCCGCCATGAGGGCCCTGGTGTCGCCTCGGCGGCTGCCGGTACATGTGCTTGGCCCGGGTGACACGGACGGCCGGGAGCGGCGCACAGGTCCTGGGGCGGGACAGCGGTACGGCCGCTGGGGTGGCGGTGCTACTGGGGCACGCCTACCCGAGATCGCTAGCGAATTGCAAGGTAGTTTAAAACCGACCAATCGAGCAGATACAAGGATATTTTGGATCAATCGGGCACGATAAATGCAACCCCCGGAGAGCTGCCGGAGACCTGTTACTGGGGTAGCAGGAAAACGGAGAATAACCAGATTCCCCCCGACCCCGCTCCACGCGCCTGGAGACCTCCACGCCGCTGGCATGAACCACGGGTGCCTCCCCGACCAGGTAAGCCTTCCCTGAGCCTTTCCCACCTCTGCTCACCGCACACAAGCCTGCCTGTAGCGCCGGGTCCCGCGGGTCCTCTGCTGTCTCTCCGGGCACCCAGACCCACCCAGGCAGCCACCCACAGGACACGTAAGCACTAAGGATCCCTCCGGGATGGGACCCCACCCCGACCTCCTGAGGCGACTCCCCTCCTTCCACCTTGCACGCTTGTCCCGCACCCACCAAAACAGCCTGAAAGTTCTGAAACCAGCCATAAATTCTGTACAAAGCCCCCAGTGATAACCCCGACCCAGCCCCAACACTGAAATACTGTGCACTCTGCCCGAACTTTTTCACCAACTCTGAAAGCTTCCCCAAAGCCTGCCCTATTGCCCTGTTGCCTCAGAAGAACCCAAATTGCTGTCCTAACAGCAGCAAGCTAGCCCTTGAATACACTTTATTCCCATATAAGATGTCATTAGAATCAATTAGGGGAAACAGTGATATCACCAGAAACTTACACAGAGAAGGAGTTTCAGTGTGGACTGAAATAACTTCTGTTAAAAACTGCTTGTTGTTTTTGTCTTCTAGGGGCATCACTGAGGATTAAGTAAGCCATTCGTACCCTGTAAATACCATTGGCTGTATTTGGCTTAGCTTTGCTTTCGTTGTTCCTGTTTCGTTTCGTCATATATGCATATGAACTATATGCAATACTTACTTTTTAGAGTAATTGGCATGGCTGAGGTTGAAGAACTCAAGGTAAGCAAACTGAAGAATAAAACTAAGCAGATCAAACTGTTTCTATCTCCAAACAAGAGAAACCCTGTTTCTTCTAGTGAGGAAGGGTAACTGTTAATCATCGGGATACTAGATCACCAACATAGAATTCAAGCTTTAATATAACAGAAAGGAAAAGTAAGAAAACTCATGTGTTGACATGAGAACAGTTTAATAATTGAAATAATAATAGTACTAATAGAAATTGTCATGAAAAGGAAAACAATGGGGTGGGGGAGGGAGGGAGGATCAAAACCCAGGAAAAACAAGTGATGCAACCACTCACCACCTGCTGACCAATGCCCAGCCAGTCCCTGATCAGTGGCCCCTGCCCCCGGCCACCTGCCCCCGGTTTATATACTGGGCATGACATCATGTAGTATGGAACATCCCTTGGGCCAGTTTGGATCAGCTGTCGTGGCTGCGTCTCCTCCCAGCTCCCTGCGCGCCCGGCAGAGGATGCGAGGCTGGAAAAGTCCCCGACTAGTGTAAGCACTGCTTAGCAACAACTAAAACATCGGTATGTTATCAATATCATTCTCTTGCTAAATCCAAAACACAGCACTATACCAGTGACTAGGATGAAAAGTAACTATCCCAGCTGAAACCAGGACAACTGGGTTGCCACACGAGTGAGGTTTCTGGAGCCTGTTCCCTACTGTCCTTGGCTACACACACTTGTATACCCTACACCTGCTCAGCTGAGCCTGCTTGGACTCGGGCTGTATTTTTCCTGATCGCATTCAGAGCCCACATCTTCGATTTGCAGGTGATTCCCACTGACCTTAGCTGTGTCTCATATTTCTTCTATCACACTGAAAGCTACAAAGCCTGTTTCAGCCTACGTGGCAACTGTTTCAGTGTGAGTTCATATTACATATTTCTAACATCCAGTATTACCTAAAAGAGTGAGAGATTTCTTAGTTCTTTCAGCATTGGAAAAAAAAAAAGAGGTCATGTGCATTTCCCAGCATTGCACTTTTATTCTCTTTTAGCTAGAATCACTTTAGTGAAGATAATTGACTTGCATCACAGGAGCCACTTCTTGACTTTCTCTGAGATACCGTTTGCTTTTTCTAGAGTGCAAGCTTGTGCCTGGGTGGTGCCTGCTGTATCTGAGAGAATCAGATCCCTGAGCTGCCAAGTGTATTCCTCATTACTAGTACACCCATTAGTTTCCAGCCATCACAAACCAAAGGAGTAGGCTCTAACAGCAGCACCCTGCCTGATGCTATTGTTTAAGCCTGGAAAAGGTAGTAGCGCATACATGAGCACTTCAGCTTGTGAAATGCAGCCCCAGCAGGCAGAACCTGCAAGTACAAACAGAAGATGGAGCCTGAAAAATCAGGTGTCTTTTGCTTTGTGCACTTTACTGAGAGTACACCATTTCTTTTGTTCTCATCAGTTTCAGGCAGCCTAATTCATGTGCCTCAGAGTCAGTGAGTTCAGCTCACCATATTACTGTTACCATCTGTCCGGTAGCTTTTCCAGTCGCTCGCTGTGCCGGTGGTGTCTCAGGCCACAGCACAAAGCATGCAGCTTGCCAACAGCCTCTGTCCTGGGCAACCTACACAGAGGACGGGTTTGAAAGGACAGGAGTAAGAACCTGCCCACTGTTCCCTAGGAAGGATTCTTTCCCACCTTTGTGTATTTTCAGAGCCTTCTATGATACTTTTAAGGTATTTCATTTGGAAACAGCAATTTTTCACTTTCAAAGATTGCCTGGCATATGTTATGGTCCTTTGCTGTCACCCCTTTTACCTTTTCCCTTCACATGAATTTCATAAACAGGCTTTACTTCCTTTTAAGAGGGCATGCATATTAAACATTAGCCCAAGCGAATTTATGCTGAACTAACATTTCTGGAGTGATCAATATCAAGGAGGAGCCATTTTCAGACTCTCTGGGACAAAGCAGCAGGAAGGAGGACAGGGAAAGGCAGGGAAGTTTCACTTACCTGCCTCTCCTCTGCTGCCCGCGTTCTCTGGGGACATTATTGATGGCAGTAGTGGTGGGCAGCTGGCTTTGATGCTTATCTTCCCACTTCCCATACGAGGTGCTGTGCCACTGTATTGAGGATATGCTGCCATCTGCTACCTCTCATGCAGGGATAGCTGCCAAATTCCCTCTCAGGTCAAAGATGGTAGATTTGTTGTCCATTGATGGTAGGTGCCACTGGCTCAGGCTCGCAGCTGTAATAGCCTGAAAATGCATTCAGGAACAATTCCCAGCAGGAGTCAAAAGATGCTTCTGCTCTAGCACGTGCAACACTAGTTACAAATGTGATTTTTTTCCCTTTGCCACATGACAGCTACTCCGTGCACTCCCCAACCACTAAACTACTCGCCACTTCTGCAGGAGAAGATAAGGTTTCCAGAGCCAAACCTACCAACAAGAGGTGGTTTAAGGCACCTTTAGTCCCCTCACTAGCAGCAACTGATGAGATATGCCATCCCATGGGCTCAGATAAGTTCCTACTTTTCCCCTCCTCAGGTGTGATAGGGCTGCATTCATTCTCCGCACGTGCCCCCAAGCTGCAGCTGATGAAGCAGCAGCCAGAGCAATGAAGGCACCACTCGCAGCAGGACTGGGAGCACTAGGAGCTAGGGAAGGACCCCAGCCTTCTCACCTCCTTGTTCCTTAGGACTAGTATTACCTTCATCTTCAGAAAATGACGGGTCATTCCTGTTTAAATTGGTGCACAGTTGGCCGTGCTCGTTAGGAGGGGAGGGGGCATGGGAAGCATCTTTCCCAACAGCAGCAAGGCAAAAGTAAACTCGGGCTCGGAGGCTGTGCCGTAGCTATCTGGGAGAGGCAGCTAGAGTTCAGCTGAGCAGATTACATCTGCAGGGTGTTCAAGCTTGTATGTGTGTAGGGCTTCATGTTTGATGTCATATGTTTGTTTTAATGGCAAGTTGTAGTTGGTGTTTAGGTAGTATTCCTATATTGGAGTAGGAATACTGGAACCATTAAGGTATCGCTGTGCAACAAGTGAGGTATCGCTGACTTGTTCGGTATTGGTTTTGGAGATGCCGAGGGATGAGTCGTGCAGGGCGACAGAGGGGAACTGAGGGGACCGATGTAAGCGGGTGAGTTGGTGCGTGGTGTATATAGAGGGAAGATGTGACTGATGCCTCTATGACTCTGTTGCTCCTTGCGTTTGTGTGTTGGTTTTTTTGCCGGTCCTTTTTGGTAGCCTTCTGTATTGCAACACTGGGGATTTGACACGCCCCACACCCCCCAAAAAAAACCCATATTGGGTATCTCTTCACTTACTGATTCTTCTATCATAAATGAAACTTTTAAAACAGCTAACGTTGATTTACGACATGACTTGCGCTCTTTCAGCTGTAACTGCCAAGCAGATGTAGGGTACAGTTTGTTAGGTGTACTTAAGCAGGTAGGTATTTATTGTAAATATTTAATGAGAGGCAACTGAATGTTGTGGGGGGCTTTTTTCCCCGCTGGTATTTTGAGGGAGCGCTCTTAAGTATTTTATTTCAGTCTCGCTTTGGATGCGCGTTTCCCTGGCAGTTCAGCAGCATCTCTCGGGCGGGGCAGCTGGGCGGACGTCCCTCCCGACTCCATAACACGCCAAAACCCCCCAGTCACGTTGCTGCTGTGTATTTTGGAGATAGATAATCTTATGGCGGGCGTGAACGGCTGTGCGAGTTAAATGAACGCAGAAGGAAAATGGAAAGTTTTTAGAGCCTAGACGCTCATGTTGGATGTGCGTAAACACGCGCCCGCCTTCTCAGCACAAAGTGCATTACTGAGATTTATTCTGAATTTTTTACGTTACTCTTTCAAGTTTGACGCTTCGCTTCAGGCTTCATGGAGCCAGGCAGCAAGACGTGCGGCGGCAGGGCGAGGGCTGTAGCTGCTGCGGCGGATCTGTAAGCGGAGGTTCCGGTTCCGGTACAACTTTGCCCCGCAGCCTCACGGGGTTATCTCCCCGCAGCGGTGCCGTAAGGAAGGGGTGAGACGTTTTCCAGCACCAGCCAGAGCGTTCAGTGTTACGCGAAGAATCTGTTCAAAATGGTATCGGTTAGTCTTAATACCGTTTTCAAGTGTTCCAATCCCTCTAGCTTTTAAAGGATGTGTTGTGTTTTGACGTGACCCGTTTGCCCAGAATCTTGCTGCGGCTCAATTTCCTTCCTATCCCTTGTGCTGACTGAGCTCCTCCATTTTCTTCTGTGCTATTTTATTCACGTGCTGAAATATAGTTTGGGATTTCTGTTTTTCAGATGTCTTCTCAGTGTCTCGTGATGCTCAAGAGATGCCCCCCGGCCCGGGTTTGCCTGCCGGTCGTTAAGTGTGGTGAAGGTAAGGGGCCATCCCTCTGCCTGGGGGCTCCCGGCTCTGTCTCCAGCGGGTGCCCCGCAGGTGCGGCCTCGAGGGCTGCCTGGTGGGGAGAGTCGGGGCCCCCAGGGACCGGAGCTGTTTGTTGCCCCGGAGAGCCCGTCCCAGCGCGGGAGCATGGCCAAGCAGAGCCCGAGAGAGACATGACACCGTCCTCTGGCACGCTCCTGCTCTGCTGTGGGGCGGCCGCCAGCCTGCGGACAGGGGCTGGGGGGGCTGCAGCTGTTTGGGGGGCTGCCCCACCTTTTAGATTTTAGCAGAGCTCCCCCTTTTTTGGGGGGTGGGGTGTGTGTGTGCGTGTGTACCTTTGTAAATGGCACTATTAAAGTAATGAGCTGCAGGTTGGAGCAGATTCCCTCGTTTAGTGCCCTTCTTGGGGGTGAATAAAATCGGGAGAGTCCTGGGGGGGTGATGATGTCATGTGGGGCACCCCGGTGTCACTGGGGGAGCTGATAATGCGTCAGAGGAACAGGTGAGTGGGGGGGGGTCATCTAGGGGATCCCCCCCCCAAAAAGGGGGGTTGCAGCCCAAGAATGCCTGAAAATTCAGAGGGGCTATTAAGAAAAATATTAAAAACAGTAAACATGGGTGTGAGGCACTGAACTAGAGAAAAAACTTATTTTATATATATTGAAAAATAATATAAATTTTAGATGTATAAAGGGATTCTTAAATAAGAACTTATCTCTCCTGTGTTACATAACAGATTTCAGGATAGAAAGAATTCTACATTGAGATACAGGGTTTTAAAATACAAAAGTTAACTCGAGTGTCTATATATATCGAAAATAAAAACGAGTTTAAAATTACAAAAAAGGATATATGAAGGAATTGAAAATAGAAGAAAGTCTGATTAGAGCGAGCATCTACACTTACTGTGTGTTACATAGTCTAAGTAGATGTGTAATCTAAATAGAGATTATATGAAAGTGAAATAAATAAGTCTAAACAGGTACTATATGTAAATAGATAATATATATATAATATAGATGTACTCCATAAGGATGTGTAAGTAGACACACAAGTGCAAATGTCTATGCTATGTAAGGTTTTTCAAATGCAAAGAAACCATGTTGATAGAGATGTTTATAGAGAGGACTTAAAAATTAGACACACACACCCCACCCCCACCCCCCCAATCAACTGAAGACACAAAAGCGCTTTCAAATGCTGCCCCTTTCCCGTTCTCCTTCTCCCATCCCGATTTGGGGCGATTCCCCCAAATGGGGACTTCCCCCTCTGGGGCTGCGTAGGCAGCCTGGGAGCTGCTGCCAGGGCAGAGAAACACGCCCAAAGCCCCCGAGTCTGGGTCTGCAATGGGGGGTGAAAAACCCCAAACAGACAAAACACCCAAACAGGTTTGGAGGAAAGAAAACAATTTGGGGCTCCTGGGAAAGCCCACTCCTGCTGGGTTTGTGCAGCTGGAAAGGAGGAAAAAAAAGCGGGGGGTGGAACCCCACTAACCATTCTCATGCACAAAACCAGAAGCAAAAATCACCAGTTTCTATGTTGTGGAAAGGGCCAAAAAAAATTATTCTCTGGAGTGGGTCGGTTATCTGGAGCGGATCATCTGCTGCAGGTGAGCCCAGGTGAGTTGCCCGTTGTGGATTATCCTGGGGGGACCCCCCTGGTGTCAGTCATCCCCATGCATGTTCCCCATGGCGTGTCTGCCCAGACATGCCCCTGTCCGGCAGTGTCCGCCTCCTCCCCCGCCCTCCCTCTGCGTGTGTCTGTGCCCTCCCAGACGCTGTCCCCTGAGATGGCCCCCCTGCATGACTTTTTTTCCCCGGTGACATTCCTCCCCCCCGCTTCCCCTGGCCTCCTGTTCTGTGCTCGCTGAAGCCTCGTGCTTACGCAGGATGAGCAGTGGCGAGGCGAGGCGCTGCCAAGCCAACGAAGCCCAAGGCTCAGCAGCGCACAACTCCTTTGCAGGTCAGCCGCTGGCATCTGGTCTGCCTGGCTGCCCTGTGCCCCGACGCACAGCTGCCCCCCTCACCCCGGGCAGCCTGCCTTCAGAGGGGCAGCTGTGTTCCCCTGATGGATTTTCTTCTTTAACCCTCCAGGACTTGCTGCTCTCCCTGTCACAGCCCTGATGCCGCAGGCCTACAGCAACTGATGGGGCTTACTCCGGGGGGGGTGTGGGGGTGGGAAAGGGGACCTTTTTCCCCAGGTTGTTTGTGCTGCTTCTCCTCCCTCGGGCGTGGGGTGGGGGCGAGTGGGGCAGGAGGGAGGACAGTAACAGCCACCTGATTTTTAAAGCAGTCGAGACGGAAGGACTAAAATGCTCGAGGCACTTTGGTGCTGGGCGGTGCGGAGGCAACGACTGACACTGCTGGGGCTGCGGGAGTGGGGAAGGTGCAGAGAACCAGGAGCTCCGCGCACGCAGTAACAGTTCCGTTATCCCGGCGAACGCCACCCGGAGCCGGCGCGGGTCTCGCCCCAGAGAAGAGCCCTGGAGATCGTGCCGCTGCCGCCGCGCTGGGCTACGGCAGCCGGGAATGGCGCATGCGCAGGGGCGGTGGTCTGTCCCTGCTGCCACCGTGCGGCCAAACTGCGGTACTGCACTCGGAGCAGACGCATGCGCGGTGGCGACGTTGTGTCCCTGCTCGCTGCTGCCGCCGAGCGACCGTGAGACGGTGGTCGCGATCTCCCCCTGCCGGAATTGCCTTTTACCTCTTGGCTCTTAATCTTGGCAGTCTTGGCTAGTTTTCTCAGCCCGCTGCACGAAAGCGCGTTTTGTCATCCCTTTCTGACAGGAGCACGTTGTCTGTTGCTCTGCTGGCAGGAAGGACCGCTGGGGACTGAACTGCAGGCCGACAGCGGCGCCGATTCGCGCGCTCCGTGTCGCCACCCGCGGCGCCCCGCGGGAGGCGGCTGAGCAAGGCGTACAGCAACAGCCAGGGCTGGTCGGTTCCATCGCTCTGGTTACACTGGGATGTACTGGGGGAGAACTATCCACTGCATCCCAGTTCCCTCCCAGTACATCCTCGTTCCCTTCCAGTACATCCCAGTTTCATCCAAGTACACCCCAGTACATCCCGTTTCCCTCCGAGTACATCCCAGTACAACCCAGTACATCCCACTTTCCCCAAAGAACATCCCACTTTCCCCCCAGAACATCCCAGTTCCCTCCCAGTACATCCCAGTTTCTTCCAAGTACATCCCACTACATCCCACTTCCCCCCAGTACATCCGATTTTCCTCCAAGTACTTCCCAGTTCCATCCCAGTACATCCCGTACATCCCAGTGTCCCCCCAGTACATCGCAGTTCCCCCCCACTACATCCCAGTACATCCGCCCCAGTTCCCTCCCAGTATATCCCAGTTCCCTACCAGTCCATTCCAGTTCCCTCCAGTACATCCCAGATGATCCTGGTACATCCCAGTTCCCTCCCAGTTCCACCCAGTACATCCAAGTACAAGCCTGTACGTCCTAGTTCCTCCACAGTACATCCCAGGCCATCCCAGCACATTGTAGTGCCTCCAGTACATCCCAGTACATCCCAGTTCCCTCCCAGTATATCCCAGCTCCCTCCCAGTCCATTCCTGTTCCCTCCAATACATCGCAGTACATCCCCGTTCACTCCCAGTTCCTTCCCAGTACATCCCAGTAGATCCTGGTACATCCCAGTTCCCTCCCAGTTCCACCCAGTACATCCAAGTACAAGCCTGTACATCCTAGTTCCTCCACAGCACAGCGAAGGCCGGGGGAAGCGGGGCTGCCTGCGCGGCCCCTTGCTGCCTGCCAGGGACAGGCCGTGCCCGCGCGTGGGCAAAGGCTGGTTGGCAGCAGCAGGTACTTCCAGTCTAGAGGCAGCGTAGATGGGGTGGGAGGGTGGAGTTCGGCCCTGTAGTGTCCTGCCACCCTTTGCAAGTTCAGGTGAGGTGTGCCCCCGTTGTCCCCTGCCACCAAGTGCCACCACCCTTCAGGGACCGTGGCTGTTGCCAGCTCCCCTGCCAGGCAGGCCACCTCTCACCCCAGGACATTCTCTTCCACCCACCATCTCACCGACACACGCTTCCCAACCAGCAGAGAGTGGCAGGAGGTGGTATGGGAGTGACAGCAAGTGCACCGCCCCCAGGGAAAACGGGGGGTTGTGACACCCCAGAAGAGGTTCGGCATTGCCGGTCCCCAGGACTCATCCCAGAAGGACGAGCTTTGAGCCGGAGAGTGCGGCACAGCCCGGGGATTCATCGGCAGCAGCCCTGCATGGCTGGGGCAGGGTGTTTGGGCAGGGGAGACTGCAGTGCTGCAGCCGGGGACCAGGCTGCCCGCATGGGAGGTGCTGCCAGTCTGGTGACAGGTTGTTCTGAGAGCTCAGGGTGGACACGTGGCGAGCCCTTGGCTGGTCCTTGTGGCCACAGGGCACAGAGCAACATCGGCTAAACTCCATGCCTGCACAGATGGGCAGCTCCGGTTCTCGGCCGCCTGGGCAGCCCACCGTGCCCTGGCATCGCCCCCGGCCTGGCATGGCCACCCTGCCTGCCCAAGCCCCCGCTGCTCTGACAGCCATGTTCCCATCTCCACGCTGCCCATGGTGGCGGGTCAAGCATCAAGGATGAGTTTCATCCCGGGCCTCCTTCCCCATCTCATACTGAAGCTATGGGCCATCCTGCCCCACAGTGTCACCCCCTCCCAGGGGGCCTGTGCCCTTCCCCGGCCTTCAGCCCATTCTTGGGGCTCTTCTGCTCCCTCTCCTTGGCATGAGGAATAGTGCTGCAGGAAGAAAGACCTTTGCCTGTCACTCTGGCACCACCAGGAGCCCAAAGAGTGCCCTGGACTCAACCCTCCTTCCACCTCCATGTCACTGTTACTGCCTCTGCACAAGACACAGAAACTGAGGCACAGATCAAGATGCCTCATGGCAGCAGTTCACCACCCTGCTGGGCACCACCGGGCACCACTGGGTACCGGTACCGGTACCAGTCCCAGTGGCTCTGCCCCTCCCCTGCCCACCTGGCCTGGCTTAGCAATCATGGCTGCTCCCGGGGCTGAGCTGGGGCTGTTTAACCAGCAGACAGGTTTCACCTGGAGCCTGGTGGGTCTCAGAGGGGGCAGGCCCATAACTGCCTGCAGGAGCTCATTCTGAGTGGCTGCCTTTATAAGCCAGCAGCTTGGGTGCTCTAAGGGTTTTACCTGTCTTCATTTCACTTTGTCTTTTAGGAGCCTTAGTTTGGAGGAGGGGAGGTTTGGGGCCTGCTGCTTGCAGGTCTCTAGGAGGTAAAGCCAGTTCTCTCTGCCTTTCTCAGCACTGCTAAGCAGGTAAGGGCACAGCAATGAGCTGCCTCTGCTCCCCCATCCCTGGGCTGGGGGCTGCAGCCCAGAGCAGGGCTCTGCCCTGGGGCTGGCTGCAGTTGGGAAGCCTCCTAGCACTGTGCTTCTCCTTTGTAATGTCCCAGGTGAAGGACAATGTCATTGGGTAGTTCCGGGGTGGCCTCAGGGCTCGGTTCCCAGCCCAGCTGCAGCACCCCTCAGCTGGAACAAAGGAGTTCCTTCCCGGCGCGGCATCTCCTTCCACCGCAGAGCCGCTCGCTCGCCCTGCTCAGCCAGGAGGACTTCTTAAGAAGCTTCAACGGGTACGTGGCCGCTGGGATGAGTGGGGGGGCTGAGCCCTGCTCTTGCCTCGTGTTTGTCCCCAAGGGAATGTGTCCCTTGTCTGGGATGGATTTGGGTTCACGGTCTGGCACTGGTGCTCCCAACATCGGGAGGCACGCGGGGTGCAGGCTGGCGTTGCTCCCCTGTAGCTGATGGCCCTGGGTCTCTGCGGTGTCTCTGCCGTCTGCACTGTTGTAGCTGAGACCAGGCAGTGCTGTGCATCCCAAAGGCCACCAGCTCACACCCCTGTCTCTGCTGCTCTGCCAGGAGCTTCTCTGATGGAAGCGATGTTTGGGGGGCTGATCGGCTGGACTGCAGCTCCTCCACCCCCGACCCGCAGCTGGTCCGCAGGATTGTGTCCCAGGTGGAGTTCTACCTTTCTGATGAGAACCTGGCCAAGGATGCTTTCCTTCTGAAACATGTCCAAAAGAAGAAGATGGGCTTCGTCAGCATCAAACTGCTGACATCCTTCAAGAAGGTAGGCAGTCCATGGCACCTGCCAGCCGGGGTGGGAAAGGGCCTTTGGGTGGAGGGTGTCTGGGTGTGCTCTGTCTGTCTCTGGAGGGGTGTGTGGGGAGGTCCAGGCTCCCCTCAGGCTGTCTGTGTCCCAGGGAAGTGCTGGTGGTGCAGAGCTGGGCTCTGCTCCCTGCCCTCGATGTGCTGCAGCAGTTCTGCAACCAGGGAGGGTGGCTGGGGAAGCAGTGAACAGTCCTCAGTGCTGGATTTGCCTCTTCTGCCGGTTGTCCCCCCGCGCTGCTTTGGGAGAGACCATCCCTTAACCGCAAAAGCACAGTGAGGTGCTGGTGGTGTGAGGTACTGGGAAGCGGCAGCTTGTTGCTGCAATCCAGGGGCACTGGAGACCACCTGCTGCAGACCCGCATCTGCTCGTGTGAAAGGGGGATGGTGCCTTGCCGTGACTTCAGCCTGCCTGGATGATGGATTGAGGGTGGTCCCTGCCTGGGGACACTCATGGGGACGCAGTGGCTCCCTTTCTCCCACAGGTGAAATACCTGACGCGTGACTGGCGGCTCACACTCTACGCCCTGCGGTTCTCGGAGCTGCTGGAAGTGAACAAGGAGGGCACCAAAGTGAGGCGGCGGGTCCCCCTGCCCGAGTCCCTGCGGAGCTTCTCCCCCAGCAAACTGCTGCTGGCCTGGGAGCTGCTGCCGATCCAGAATAACTTCATCGAGACCATCGTGAGTATGTTCAGCCCCTTTGGTGCCATTGTATCCATCCGCATCCTGCGGCCGGGCCGCAAGCTGCCCTCGGATGTGCGGAAATACACGTCGCTCTTCCCCGAGCTGCTGAGAAAGCGCTGTGCCCTGGTGGAGTACGATAGGCTGGGGAGCGCCCGCAGGGCCTTTGAGCACCTCGGCCGCCGAAGCCACCGGTGCGGTGAGAGCATCAGGGTGGTCTGGCTCTGCTGGAAGGTCTCCAAGAAGGAACCTCAGAACAAGAGGGAGGTGGCGAAGAAGCTGGTTCACCAGTGGGATTGGAAGGTGCAGGCGGCGGCCATGATCTTCCCCTATGGCATTGGGGGCTCCCTGCTCTACCGCTCTCCGGAGTCAGGCAATGCTCCAGTGTCACCGTCCCTGCTCCTGAACACGGAACCCTCGGCACCCACCTGCCCATGCAGCGCCTTCCAGCCCAGGGACTTTAGCAACACCTTTACAAGATCGCTCCTCACCAGGACAGTCTTCCCCCCGCTCAGGATGGGCTTGGGCACCGGTGGCTGCCACGGCTTCCGCTCCAGCACGGAGCGGCCCCACGGCTGCGGCTGGGGGAGCGGAGCGGGGTGGATACCTGGGCACCCAGGGGCAGCAGGCCTGCTCTGCATGCCACACCTCCTCCCAGAAATTCCCTGGCAGGGAATCGGGTGCCTGAGCCCCTTGGCCTGCGGGGTGGGGTGCTTCGCCTCCCAGTGTTCCTGATGGCACCAAGGGCTTCAGCAGCAGCATGGGGAGAGGAAAGCTCACCCTCCGGCACTGAGGCTCATTTACCTTTGGGTTTGGGGATTTTTCTTTCTTTTCGTTTCCACTTCACTCGATCAGAATAACTCCGTGTGGGCCCTGAGAGCTGCGGGCAGTGGTGGTGCAGCTGGTGCAGGGGATGGTAGTTGTCAGTTGATGACGATGCTCAGAGCAGGTCAGCATGTGAGACGAGATGCTGAGCAGCAGCGACCCCGGGAGCTGCGCCATACCATGCTGGTGGCACCGAGAGCGCGCCTGTGCAGGCTCCAGAGGGGCTCCCAGCACCCCAGTGGCGTCACAGCAATGCCCGAAGGAAGGGGCTTATCCCCTACGGCCGCCGGTGCTGGGGGCTGCTCTGACGGGACCTTACCCCGCACCTTCTGCAAGCCCTACCCGCAAAGCTGAGGTGGCTCCCCGAAGTCGTCGTTGGCTGCACTGGCCCACGTTGTGGATCTCGGATGGGAAATAGGCAATAAAGAGGGATGAATCTTCCAGGCACTTTCTGGCTGCTGCAGTGAGGTTTTTAATTATTCCCAAACCCTCTCACCCCCAAACCTCCCCCAATCCTATTTGGTGTTGCAGCTGCCCAAGGTGGAGGCAGAGAAGGGGAGGGGGTTCCCTGGCTGGCCTGCAGCTCCCTCCCTCACCATTCTGGGGGTGATTTGGGTTATTTTGGTGGGTGAGGGAGGCAAAGCCGGTCTCTGGGGCTGAGTGAGGTGGGAGTGAGGAAGGGTGTGATTGTCTTGATTGGCTTTGAGGGCCTTTGCAGTGAGCCCTGTCCCTGCTGGAGGGGACGCTGTTCGTGCTCAAGACGGAGGCCTTGCAGGCCTTCTTGGGGTGTGTCTGTGCCCTCCCCAGCCCCCGAGCTGTTTCCCTGTCCCAGGGGCCCCGTGCTGCTTTCTGCGTGAGGCTGTGTCCGTGAGTCCTGCAAGGAGCTGTCTGTCGTGGCTCCCCCACCAAAGGGCTGCTTTGCCCGGGGAAGCCGGTGTCCGTGCTGTCCCCCTGCCATTGCCTGCCCTGTGGGCAGTGAGTCGGCCCTGGCTGTGTCTTGGTGCCCTTTGGGGCTCGCTGGCTGTGATTTGGGGCTCAGCAGGGCTTCTGTACCCCTTGGGTGCCCTTTCCCGGTGGCCCCTGTGCTCCCTCCCCCTCCACGCAGGCACACAGACATTTGCAGGAACAGCTTTTCATGGAAACAGAAACCAACACAACAGATACCAGCAAACCTACGACATCCCCTTCTGCCCCAACCAACCCCCTAAAGCACACCACCCCTACTCAACCACCACTCACTCCCCCCACCTCCTCCACATCCCAGCCATACCCCCACTGCCACCCACCAACACCGCCCTGCCACTCCCCAAATACCTCGTCTCCCCTCCCTCCCACCTGATCGGGTAGAAGGTGTCCCTGTACATGGCAGGGGGGATTCTGGGAGGGAACTGGGATGTACTGGGAGGTAGTGGGAAGGAAGTGGGAATGAACTGGGACATCCCAGTTCCCTCCCAGTATATCCCAGTTCCCTACCAGTCCATTCCAGTTCCCTCCAGTACATCCCAGATGATCCTGGTACATCCCAGTTCCCTCCCAGTTCCACCCAGTACATCCAAGTACAAGCCTGTACGTCCTAGTTCCTCCACAGTACATCCCAGGCCATCCCAGCACATTGTAGTGCCTCCCAGTACATCCCAGTACATCCCAGTTCCCTCCCAGTATATCCCAGCTCCCTCCCAGTCCATTCCTGTTCCCTCCAATACATCGCAGTACATCCCCGTTCACTCCCAGTTCCTTCCCAGTACATCCCAGTAGATCCTGGTACATCCCAGTTCCCTCCCAGTTCCACCCAGTACATCCAAGTACAAGCCTGTACATCCTAGTTCCTCCACAGCACAGCGAAGGCCGGGGGAAGCGGGGCTGCCTGCGCGGCCCCTTGCTGCCTGCCAGGGACAGGCCGTGCCCGCGCGTGGGCAAAGGCTGGTTGGCAGCAGCAGGTACTTCCAGTCTAGAGGCAGCGTAGATGGGGTGGGAGGGTGGAGTTCGGCCCTGTAGTGTCCTGCCACCCTTTGCAAGTTCAGGTGAGGTGTGCCCCCGTTGTCCCCTGCCACCAAGTGCCACCACCCTTCAGGGACCGTGGCTGTTGCCAGCTCCCCTGCCAGGCAGGCCACCTCTCACCCCAGGACATTCTCTTCCACCCACCATCTCACCGACACACGCTTCCCAACCAGCAGAGAGTGGCAGGAGGTGGTATGGGAGTGACAGCAAGTGCACCGCCCCCAGGGAAAACGGGGGGTTGTGACACCCCAGAAGAGGTTCTGCATTGCCGGTCCCCAGGACTCATCCCAGAAGGACGAGCTTTGAGCCGGAGAGTGCGGCACAGCCCGGGGATTCATCGGCAGCAGCCCTGCATGGCTGGGGCAGGGTGTTTGGGCAGGGGAGACTGCAGTGCTGCAGCCGGGGACCAGGCTGCCCGCATGGGAGGTGCTGCCAGTCTGGTGACAGGTTGTTCTGAGAGCTCAGGGTGGACACGTGGCGAGCCCTTGGCTGGTCCTTGTGGCCACAGGGCACAGAGCAACATCGGCTAAACTCCATGCCTGCACAGATGGGCAGCTCCGGTTCTCGGCCGCCTGGGCAGCCCACCGTGCCCTGGCATCGCCCCCGGCCTGGCACGGCCACCCTGCCTGCCCAAGCCCCCGCTGCTCTGACAGCCATGTTCCCATCTCCACGCTGCCCATGGTGGCGGGTCAAGCATCAAGGATGAGTTTCATCCCGGGCCTCCTTCCCCATCTCATACTGAAGCTATGGGCCATCCTGCCCCACAGTGTCACCCCCTCCCAGGGGGCCTGTGCCCTTCCCCGGCCTTCAGCCCATTCTTGGGGCTCTTCTGCTCCCTCTCCTTGGCATGAGGAATAGTGCTGCAGGAAGAAAGACCTTTGCCTGTCACTCTGGCACCACCAGGAGCCCAAAGAGTGCCCTGGACTCAACCCTCCTTCCACCTCCATGTCACTGTTACTGCCTCTGCACAAGACACAGAAACTGAGGCACAGATCAAGATGCCTCATGGCAGCAGTTCACCACCCTGCTGGGCACCACCGGGCACCACTGGGTACCGGTACCGGTACCAGTCCCAGTGGCTCTGCCCCTCCCCTGCCCACCTGGCCTGGCTTAGCAATCATGGCTGCTCCCGGGGCTGAGCTGGGGCTGTTTAACCAGCAGACAGGTTTCACCTGGAGCCTGGTGGGTCTCAGAGGGGGCAGGCCCATAACTGCCTGCAGGAGCTCATTCTGAGTGGCTGCCTTTATAAGCCAGCAGCTTGGGTGCTCTAAGGGTTTTACCTGTCTTCATTTCACTTTGTCTTTTAGGAGCCTTAGTTTGGAGGAGGGGAGGTTTGGGGCCTGCTGCTTGCAGGTCTCTAGGAGGTAAAGCCAGTTCTCTCTGCCTTTCTCAGCACTGCTAAGCAGGTAAGGGCACAGCAACGAGCTGCCTCTGCTTCCCCCATCCCTGGGCTGGGGGCTGCAGCCCAGAGCAGGGCTCTGCCCTGGGGCTGGCTGCAGTTGGGAAGCCTCCTAGCACTGTGCTTCTCCTTTGTAATGTCCCAGGTGAAGGACAATGTCATTGGGTAGTTCCGGGGTGGCCTCAGGGCTCGGTTCCCAGCCCAGCTGCAGCACCCCTCAGCTGGAACAAAGGAGTTCCTTCCCGGCGCGGCATCTCCTTCCACCGCAGAGCCGCTCGCTCGCCCTGCTCAGCCAGGAGGACTTCTTAAGAAGCTTCAACGGGTACGTGGCCGCTGGGATGAGTGGGGGGGCTGAGCCCTGCTCTTGCCTCGTGTTTGTCCCCAAGGGAATGTGTCCCTTGTCTGGGATGGATTTGGGTTCACGGTCTGGCACTGGTGCTCCCAACATCGGGAGGCACGCGGGGTGCAGGCTGGCGTTGCTCCCCTGTAGCTGATGGCCCTGGGTCTCTGCGGTGTCTCTGCCGTCTGCACTGTTGTAGCTGAGACCAGGCAGTGCTGTGCATCCCAAAGGCCACCAGCTCACACCCCTGTCTCTGCTGCTCTGCCAGGAGCTTCTCTGATGGAAGCGATGTTTGGGGGGCTGATCGGCTGGACTGCAGCTCCTCCACCCCCGACCCGCAGCTGGTCCGCAGGATTGTGTCCCAGGTGGAGTTCTACCTTTCTGATGAGAACCTGGCCAAGGATGCTTTCCTTCTGAAACATGTCCAAAAGAAGAAGATGGGCTTCGTCAGCATCAAACTGCTGACATCCTTCAAGAAGGTAGGCAGTCCATGGCACCTGCCAGCCGGGGTGGGAAAGGGCCTTTGGGTGGAGGGTGTCTGGGTGTGCTCTGTCTGTCTCTGGAGGGGTGTGTGGGGAGGTCCAGGCTCCCCTCAGGCTGTCTGTGTCCCAGGGAAGTGCTGGTGGTGCAGAGCTGGGCTCTGCTCCCTGCCCTCGATGTGCTGCAGCAGTTCTGCAACCAGGGAGGGTGGCTGGGGAAGCAGTGAACAGTCCTCAGTGCTGGATTTGCCTCTTCTGCCGGTTGTCCCCCCGCGCTGCTTTGGGAGAGACCATCCCTTAACCGCAAAAGCACAGTGAGGTGCTGGTGGTGTGAGGTACTGGGAAGCGGCAGCTTGTTGCTGCAATCCAGGGGCACTGGAGACCACCTGCTGCAGACCCGCATCTGCTCGTGTGAAAGGGGGATGGTGCCTTGCCGTGACTTCAGCCTGCCTGGATGATGGATTGAGGGTGGTCCCTGCCTGGGGACACTCATGGGGACGCAGTGGCTCCCTTTCTCCCACAGGTGAAATACCTGACGCGTGACTGGCGGCTCACACTCTACGCCCTGCGGTTCTCGGAGCTGCTGGAAGTGAACAAGGAGGGCACCAAAGTGAGGCGGCGGGTCCCCCTGCCCGAGTCCCTGCGGAGCTTCTCCCCCAGCAAACTGCTGCTGGCCTGGGAGCTGCTGCCGATCCAGAATAACTTCATCGAGACCATCGTGAGTATGTTCAGCCCCTTTGGTGCCATTGTATCCATCCGCATCCTGCGGCCGGGCCGCAAGCTGCCCTCGGATGTGCGGAAATACACGTCGCTCTTCCCCGAGCTGCTGAGAAAGCGCTGTGCCCTGGTGGAGTACGATAGGCTGGGGAGCGCCCGCAGGGCCTTTGAGCACCTCGGCCGCCGAAGCCACCGGTGCGGTGAGAGCATCAGGGTGGTCTGGCTCTGCTGGAAGGTCTCCAAGAAGGAACCTCAGAACAAGAGGGAGGTGGCGAAGAAGCTGGTTCACCAGTGGGATTGGAAGGTGCAGGCGGCGGCCATGATCTTCCCCTATGGCATTGGGGGCTCCCTGCTCTACCGCTCTCCGGAGTCAGGCAATGCTCCAGTGTCACCGTCCCTGCTCCTGAACACGGAACCCTCGGCACCCACCTGCCCATGCAGCGCCTTCCAGCCCAGGGACTTTAGCAACACCTTTACAAGATCGCTCCTCACCAGGACAGTCTTCCCCCCGCTCAGGATGGGCTTGGGCACCGGTGGCTGCCACGGCTTCCGCTCCAGCACGGAGCGGCCCCACGGCTGCGGCTGGGGGAGCGGAGCGGGGTGGATACCTGGGCACCCAGGGGCAGCAGGCCTGCTCTGCATGCCACACCTCCTCCCAGAAATTCCCTGGCAGGGAATCGGGTGCCTGAGCCCCTTGGCCTGCGGGGTGGGGTGCTTCGCCTCCCAGTGTTCCTGATGGCACCAAGGGCTTCAGCAGCAGCATGGGGAGAGGAAAGCTCACCCTCCGGCACTGAGGCTCATTTACCTTTGGGTTTGGGGATTTTTCTTTCTTTTCGTTTCCACTTCACTCGATCAGAATAACTCCGTGTGGGCCCTGAGAGCTGCGGGCAGTGGTGGTGCAGCTGGTGCAGGGGATGGTAGTTGTCAGTTGATGACGATGCTCAGAGCAGGTCAGCATGTGAGACGAGATGCTGAGCAGCAGCGACCCCGGGAGCTGCGCCATACCATGCTGGTGGCACCGAGAGCGCGCCTGTGCAGGCTCCAGAGGGGCTCCCAGCACCCCAGTGGCGTCACAGCAATGCCCGAAGGAAGGGGCTTATCCCCTACGGCCGCCGGTGCTGGGGGCTGCTCTGACGGGACCTTACCCCGCACCTTCTGCAAGCCCTACCCGCAAAGCTGAGGTGGCTCCCCGAAGTCGTCGTTGGCTGCACTGGCCCACGTTGTGGATCTCGGATGGGAAATAGGCAATAAAGAGGGATGAATCTTCCAGGCACTTTCTGGCTGCTGCAGTGAGGTTTTTAATTATTCCCAAACCCTCTCACCCCCAAACCTCCCCCAATCCTATTTGGTGTTGCAGCTGCCCAAGGTGGAGGCAGAGAAGGGGAGGGGGTTCCCTGGCTGGCCTGCAGCTCCCTCCCTCACCATTCTGGGGGTGATTTGGGTTATTTTGGTGGGTGAGGGAGGCAAAGCCGGTCTCTGGGGCTGAGTGAGGTGGGAGTGAGGAAGGGTGTGATTGTCTTGATTGGCTTTGAGGGCCTTTGCAGTGAGCCCTGTCCCTGCTGGAGGGGACGCTGTTCGTGCTCAAGACGGAGGCCTTGCAGGCCTTCTTGGGGTGTGTCTGTGCCCTCCCCAGCCCCCGAGCTGTTTCCCTGTCCCAGGGGCCCCGTGCTGCTTTCTGCGTGAGGCTGTGTCCGTGAGTCCTGCAAGGAGCTGTCTGTCGTGGCTCCCCCACCAAAGGGCTGCTTTGCCCGGGGAAGCCGGTGTCCGTGCTGTCCCCCTGCCATTGCCTGCCCTGTGGGCAGTGAGTCGGCCCTGGCTGTGTCTTGGTGCCCTTTGGGGCTCGCTGGCTGTGATTTGGGGCTCAGCAGGGCTTCTGTACCCCTTGGGTGCCCTTTCCCGGTGGCCCCTGTGCTCCCTCCCCCTCCACGCAGGCACACAGACATTTGCAGGAACAGCTTTTCATGGAAACAGAAACCAACACAACAGATACCAGCAAACCTACGACATCCCCTTCTGCCCCAACCAACCCCCTAAAGCACACCACCCCTACTCAACCACCACTCACTCCCCCCACCTCCTCCACATCCCAGCCATACCCCCACTGCCACCCACCAACACCGCCCTGCCACTCCCCAAATACCTCGTCTCCCCTCCCTCCCACCTGATCGGGTAGAAGGTGTCCCTGTACATGGCAGGGGGGATTCTGGGAGGGAACTGGGATGTACTGGGAGGTAGTGGGAAGGAAGTGGGAATGAACTGGGACATCCCAGTTCCCTCCCAGTATATCCCAGTTCCCTACCAGTCCATTCCAGTTCCCTCCAGTACATCCCAGATGATCCTGGTACATCCCAGTTCCCTCCCAGTTCCACCCAGTACATCCAAGTACAAGCCTGTACGTCCTAGTTCCTCCACAGTACATCCCAGGCCATCCCAGCACATTGTAGTGCCTCCCAGTACATCCCAGTACAT
Organism: Phalacrocorax carbo; assembly: GCF_963921805.1. Classification (NCBI taxonomy): domain Eukaryota; kingdom Metazoa; phylum Chordata; class Aves; order Suliformes; family Phalacrocoracidae; genus Phalacrocorax; species Phalacrocorax carbo. The sequence goes on from NC_087524.1 coordinate 23,822,291, forward strand.
CCCAGTTCCCTCCCAGTATATCCCAGCTCCCTCCCAGTCCATTCCTGTTCCCTCCAATACATCGCAGTACATCCCCGTTCACTCCCAGTTCCTTCCCAGTACATCCCAGTAGATCCTGGTACATCCCAGTTCCCTCCCAGTTCCACCCAGTACATCCAAGTACAAGCCTGTACATCCTAGTTCCTCCACAGTACAGCGAAGGCCGGGGGAAGCGGGGCTGCCTGCGCGGCCCCTTGCTGCCTGCCAGGGACAGGCCGTGCCCGCGCGTGGGCAAAGGCTGGTTGGCAGCAGCAGGTACTTCCAGTCTAGAGGCAGCGTAGATGGGGTGGGAGGGTGGAGTTCGGCCCTGTAGTGTCCTGCCACCCTTTGCAAGTTCAGGTGAGGTGTGCCCCCGTTGTCCCCTGCCACCAAGTGCCACCACCCTTCAGGGACCGTGGCTGTTGCCAGCTCCCCTGCCAGGCAGGCCACCTCTCACCCCAGGACATTCTCTTCCACCCACCATCTCACCGACACACGCTTCCCAACCAGCAGAGAGTGGCAGGAGGTGGTATGGGAGTGACAGCAAGTGCACCGCCCCCAGGGAAAACGGGGGGTTGTGACACCCCAGAAGAGGTTCGGCATTGCCGGTCCCCAGGACTCATCCCAGAAGGACGAGCTTTGAGCCGGAGAGTGCGGCACAGCCCGGGGATTCATCGGCAGCAGCCCTGCATGGCTGGGGCAGGGTGTTTGGGCAGGGGAGACTGCAGTGCTGCAGCCGGGGACCAGGCTGCCCGCATGGGAGGTGCTGCCAGTCTGGTGACAGGTTGTTCTGAGAGCTCAGGGTGGACACGTGGCGAGCCCTTGGCTGGTCCTTGTGGCCACAGGGCACAGAGCAACATCGGCTAAACTCCATGCCTGCACAGATGGGCAGCTCCGGTTCTCGGCCGCCTGGGCAGCCCACCGTGCCCTGGCATCGCCCCCGGCCTGGCACGGCCACCCTGCCTGCCCAAGCCCCCGCTGCTCTGACAGCCATGTTCCCATCTCCACGCTGCCCATGGTGGCGGGTCAAGCATCAAGGATGAGTTTCATCCCGGGCCTCCTTCCCCATCTCATACTGAAGCTATGGGCCATCCTGCCCCACAGTGTCACCCCCTCCCAGGGGGCCTGTGCCCTTCCCCGGCCTTCAGCCCATTCTTGGGGCTCTTCTGCTCCCTCTCCTTGGCATGAGGAATAGTGCTGCAGGAAGAAAGACCTTTGCCTGTCACTCTGGCACCACCAGGAGCCCAAAGAGTGCCCTGGACTCAACCCTCCTTCCACCTCCATGTCACTGTTACTGCCTCTGCACAAGACACAGAAACTGAGGCACAGATCAAGATGCCTCATGGCAGCAGTTCACCACCCTGCTGGGCACCACCGGGCACCACTGGGTACCGGTACCGGTACCAGTCCCAGTGGCTCTGCCCCTCCCCTGCCCACCTGGCCTGGCTTAGCAATCATGGCTGCTCCCGGGGCTGAGCTGGGGCTGTTTAACCAGCAGACAGGTTTCACCTGGAGCCTGGTGGGTCTCAGAGGGGGCAGGCCCATAACTGCCTGCAGGAGCTCATTCTGAGTGGCTGCCTTTATAAGCCAGCAGCTTGGGTGCTCTAAGGGTTTTACCTGTCTTCATTTCACTTTGTCTTTTAGGAGCCTTAGTTTGGAGGAGGGGAGGTTTGGGGCCTGCTGCTTGCAGGTCTCTAGGAGGTAAAGCCAGTTCTCTCTGCCTTTCTCAGCACTGCTAAGCAGGTAAGGGCACAGCAACGAGCTGCCTCTGCTTCCCCCATCCCTGGGCTGGGGGCTGCAGCCCAGAGCAGGGCTCTGCCCTGGGGCTGGCTGCAGTTGGGAAGCCTCCTAGCACTGTGCTTCTCCTTTGTAATGTCCCAGGTGAAGGACAATGTCATTGGGTAGTTCCGGGGTGGCCTCAGGGCTCGGTTCCCAGCCCAGCTGCAGCACCCCTCAGCTGGAACAAAGGAGTTCCTTCCCGGCGCGGCATCTCCTTCCACCGCAGAGCCGCTCGCTCGCCCTGCTCAGCCAGGAGGACTTCTTAAGAAGCTTCAACGGGTACGTGGCCGCTGGGATGAGTGGGGGGGCTGAGCCCTGCTCTTGCCTCGTGTTTGTCCCCAAGGGAATGTGTCCCTTGTCTGGGATGGATTTGGGTTCACGGTCTGGCACTGGTGCTCCCAACATCGGGAGGCACGCGGGGTGCAGGCTGGCGTTGCTCCCCTGTAGCTGATGGCCCTGGGTCTCTGCGGTGTCTCTGCCGTCTGCACTGTTGTAGCTGAGACCAGGCAGTGCTGTGCATCCCAAAGGCCACCAGCTCACACCCCTGTCTCTGCTGCTCTGCCAGGAGCTTCTCTGATGGAAGCGATGTTTGGGGGGCTGATCGGCTGGACTGCAGCTCCTCCACCCCCGACCCGCAGCTGGTCCGCAGGATTGTGTCCCAGGTGGAGTTCTACCTTTCTGATGAGAACCTGGCCAAGGATGCTTTCCTTCTGAAACATGTCCAAAAGAAGAAGATGGGCTTCGTCAGCATCAAACTGCTGACATCCTTCAAGAAGGTAGGCAGTCCATGGCACCTGCCAGCCGGGGTGGGAAAGGGCCTTTGGGTGGAGGGTGTCTGGGTGTGCTCTGTCTGTCTCTGGAGGGGTGTGTGGGGAGGTCCAGGCTCCCCTCAGGCTGTCTGTGTCCCAGGGAAGTGCTGGTGGTGCAGAGCTGGGCTCTGCTCCCTGCCCTCGATGTGCTGCAGCAGTTCTGCAACCAGGGAGGGTGGCTGGGGAAGCAGTGAACAGTCCTCAGTGCTGGATTTGCCTCTTCTGCCGGTTGTCCCCCCGCGCTGCTTTGGGAGAGACCATCCCTTAACCGCAAAAGCACAGTGAGGTGCTGGTGGTGTGAGGTACTGGGAAGCGGCAGCTTGTTGCTGCAATCCAGGGGCACTGGAGACCACCTGCTGCAGACCCGCATCTGCTCGTGTGAAAGGGGGATGGTGCCTTGCCGTGACTGGGATGTACTGGGAGGGAACTGGTATGCACTGGGATGTAATTGGAGGGAACTGGGATGTAATTGGAGGGAACTGGGTTGTACTGGCACGTGTTTGGAGGGGACTGGGACGTGTTTGGAGGGGACTGGGACGTGTTTGGAGGGGACTGGGACGTGTTTGGAGGGGACTGGGACGTGTTTGGAGGGGACTGGGACGTGTTTGGAGGGGACTGGGACGTGTTTGGAGGGGACTGGGACGTGTTTGGAGGGGACTGGGACGTGTTTGGAGGGGACTGGGACGTGTTTGGAGGGGACTGGGACGTGTTTGGAGGGGACTGGGACGTGTTTGGAGGGGACTGGGACGTGTTTGGAGGGGACTGGGACGTGTTTGGAGGGGACTGGGACGTGTTTGGAGGGGACTGGGACGTGTTTGGAGGGGACTGGGACGTGTTTGGAGGGGACTGGGACGTGTTTGGAGGGGACTGGGACGTGTTTGGAGGGGACTGGGACGTGTTTGGAGGGGACTACAATGTGCTGGGATGTACTGTGGAGGAACTAGGGTGTACAGGCTTGTACCAGGATCATCTGGGATGTACTGTGGAGGAACTGGGAGGGAACTGGGATGTACCAGGATCATCTGGGATGGACTGGGAAGGAACTGGGAGGGAACTGGGATGTACCAGGATCATCTGGGATGGACTGGGAAGGAACTGGGAGGGAACTGGGATGTACCAGGATCATCTGGGATGGACTGGGAAGGAACTGGGAGGGAACTGGGATGTACCAGGATCATCTGGGATGGACTGGGAAGGAACTGGGAGGGAACTGGGATGTACCAGGATCATCTGGGATGGACTGGGAAGGAACTGGGAGGGAACTGGGATGTACCAGGATCATCTGGGATGGACTGGGAAGGAACTGGGAGGGAACTGGGATGTACCAGGATCATCTGGGATGGACTGGGAGGGAACTGGGATGTACCAGGATCATCTGGGATGGACTGGGAAGGAACTGGGAGGGAACTGGGATGTACCAGGATCATCTGGGATGGACTGGGAAGGAACTGGGAGGGAACTGGGATGTACCAGGATCATCTGGGATGGACTGGGAAGGAACTGGGAGGGAACTGGGATGTACCAGGATCATCTGGGATGGACTGGGAAGGAACTGGGAGGGAACTGGGATGTACCAGGATCATCTGGGATGGACTGGGAAGGAACTGGGAGGGAACTGGGATGTACCAGGATCATCTGGGATGGACTGGGAAGGAACTGGGAGGGAACTGGGATGTACCAGGATCATCTGGGATGGACTGGGAAGGAACTGGGAGGGAACTGGGATGTACCAGGATCATCTGGGATGGACTGGGAAGGAACTGGGAGGGAACTGGGATGTACCAGGATCATCTGGGATGGACTGGGAAGGAACTGGGAGGGAACTGGGATGTACCAGGATCATCTGGGATGGACTGGGAAGGAACTGGGACGGAACTGGGATGTACCAGGATCATCTGGGATGGACTGGGAAGGAACTGGGACGGAACTGGGATGTACCAGGATCATCTGGGATGGACTGGGAAGGAACTGGGACGGAACTGGGATGTACCAGGATCATCTGGGATGGACTGGGAAGGAACTGGGACGGAACTGGGATGTACCAGGATCATCTGGGATGGACTGGGAAGGAACTGGGACGGAACTGGGATGTACCAGGATCATCTGGGATGGACTGGGAAGGAACTGGGACGTACTGAAATGTAGTGGGAGGGAACTGGAATGGACTGGGAAGGAACTGGGAGGGAACTGGGATGTACCAGGATCATCTGGGATGGACTGGGAAGGAACTGGGACGTACTGAAATGTAGTGGGAGGGAACTGGAATGGACTGGGAAGGAACTGGGAGGGAACTGGGATGTACCAGGATCATCTGGGATGGACTGGGAAGGAACTGGGACGTACTGAAATGTAGTGGGAGGGAACTGGAATGGACTGGGAAGGAACTGGGAGGGAACTGGGATGTACCAGGATCATCTGGGATGGACTGGGAAGGAACTGGGACGTACTGAAATGTAGTGGGAGGGAACTGGAATGGACTGGGAAGGAACTGGGAGGGAACTGGGATGTACCAGGATCATCTGGGATGGACTGGGAAGGAACTGGGACGTACTGAAATGTAGTGGGAGGGAACTGGAATGGACTGGGAGGGAACTGGGATGTACCAGGATCATCTGGGATGTACTGGGAAGGAACTGGGACGTACTGAAATGTAGTGGGAGGGAACTGGAATGGACTGGGAAGGAACTGGGAGGGAACTGGGATGTACCAGGATCATCTGGGATGTACTGGGAAGGAACTGGGACGTACTGAAATGTAGTGGGAGGGAACTGGAATGGACTGGGAGGGAACTGGGACGTACTGGGATGTACCAGGATCATCTGGGATGTACTGGGAAGGAACTGGGACGTACTGAAATGTAGTGGGAGGGAACTGGAATGGACTGGGAAGGAACTGGGAGGGAACTGGGATGTACCAGGATCATCTGGGATGTACTGGGAAGGAACTGGGACGTACTGAAATGTAGTGGGAGGGAACTGGAATGGACTGGGAAGGAACTGGGAGGGAACTGGGATGTACCAGGATCATCTGGGATGTACTGGGAAGGAACTGGGACGTACTGAAATGTAGTGGGAGGGAACTGGAATGGACTGGGAGGGAACTGGGACGTACTGGGATGTACCAGGATCATCTGGGATGTACTGGGAAGGAACTGGGAGGGAACTGGGATGTACCAGGATCATCTGGGATGTACTGGGAAGGAACTGGGACGTACTGAAATGTAGTGGGAGGGAACTGGAATGGACTGGGAAGGAACTGGGAGGGAACTGGGATGTACCAGGATCATCTGGGATGTACTGGGAAGGAACTGGGACGTACTGAAATGTAGTGGGAGGGAACTGGAATGGACTGGGAGGGAACTGGGACGTACTGGGATGTACTGGGAAGGAACTGGGAGGGAACTGGGATGTACCAGGATCATCTGGGATGTACTGGGAAGGAACTGGGACGTACTGAAATGTAGTGGGAGGGAACTGGAATGGACTGGGAAGGAACTGGGAGGGAACTGGGATGTACCAGGATCATCTGGGATGTACTGGGAAGGAACTGGGACGTACTGAAATGTAGTGGGAGGGAACTGGAATGGACTGGGAAGGAACTGGGAGGGAACTGGGATGTACCAGGATCATCTGGGATGTACTGGGAAGGAACTGGGACGTACTGAAATGTAGTGGGAGGGAACTGGAATGGACTGGGAGGGAACTGGGATGTACTGGGATGTACCAGGATCATCTGGGATGTACTGGGAAGGAACTGGGACGTACTGAAATGTAGTGGGAGGGAACTGGAATGGACTGGGAGGGAACTGGGATGTACTGGGATGTACTGGGAATGGACTGGGAGGGAACTGGGATGTAGTGGGAGGGAACTGGGATGTAGTGGGAGGGAACTGGGATGTACTGGGATGTAGTGGGAGGGAACTGGGATGTAGTGGGCGGGAACTGGAATATACTGGGCGGGAACTGGAATGTACTGGGATATACTGGAGGGAACTGGAATGGACTGGGAGGGAACTGGGACGTACACGGAGGGAAATGGGATGTACTGGGAGGAAACTGGGACGTACTGGGAGGGAACTGGGATTCATTGCGATGTAGTGGGAGGGAAATGGGATGTACTGGAGGGACTAGAATGGACTGGGAGGGAACTGGAATTTACTGGGAGGGAACTGGGATGTACTGGGATGTACTGGGAGGGAACTGGGATGTATTGGGTGGGAACTGGTATGTACTGGGATGTACTGGGAGGGAACTAGGACGTACTGGGAGGGAACTGTCGTGTACTGGGATGTACGGGGAGGGAACAGGAATATACTGGGAGGGAACTGGTATGTACTGAGATATACTGGAGTGAACTGGAATGGACTGTGAGGGAACTGGGACGTACTGGGAGGGAACTGGGATGTCCCAGTTCACTCCCACTTCCCGCCCACTGCCTCCCAGTATACCCCAGTCTCCACCCAGTACATCCAGTAAATCCCAGTTCCCTCACAGTTCATCCCAGTACATCCCAATTCCCTCCCAATTCACACCCACTTCTTTCGCAGTTCCTCCCATTACATCCCAGTTCCCTCCCATTACATCCCAGTACATCCCAGTTCCCTCCAAGTACATCCCAGGTCCCTCCCAGTACTGGGAGGGACCTGTGATGTACTGGGAGGCACTACAATGTGCTGGCATGGCCTGGGATGTACTGTGGAGGAACTAGGATGTACAGGCTTGTACTTGGATGTACTGGGTAGAACTGGGAGGGAACTGGGATGTACCAGGATCTACTGGGAAGGAACTGGGAGTGAACTGGGATGTACTGGGAGGAAATTAGTATCTACTGGGAGGGAACTGGGACGTACTGGGAGGGAACTGGGACGTACTGGGAGGGAACTGGGACGTACTGGGATGTACTGGGAGGGAACAGGAATATACTGGGAGGGAACTGGTATGTACTGGGACGTACTGGGAGGGAACTGGGACGTACTGGGATGTACTGGAGAGAACTGGAATGGACTGTGAGGGAACTGGGATGTAGTGGGAGGGAACAGGTATGTACTGCGATGTAGTGGGAGGGAAATGGTATGTACTGGAATGGACTGGGAGGGAACTGGGATGTACTGGGATGTCATGGGAGGGAACTGGGATGTACTGGGATGTCATGGGAGGGAACTGGGATGTAATGTGAGGGAACTGGGATGTATTTGCCGGGAACTGGGACGTACTGGGAGGAAACTGGAATCTACTGGGATGTACTGTGAGGAAAATGGGATGTACTGGGATGTACTGGAAGGGAACTGGTATGTACTGGGACGTACTGGGAGGGAACTGGGACGTACTGGGACGTACTGGAGAGAACTGGAATGGACTGTGAGGGAACTGGGATGTACTGGGAGGGAATGGGGATGTACTGGGATGTAATTGGAGGAAACTGGGAAGTACTGGGAGGGAACTGGGGTGTACTGCGATATAGTGGGAGGGAAATGGTATGTACTGGGATGGACTGGGAGGGAACTGGGATGTACTGGGAGGGAACTGGGATGTCCTTGGATGTATTGTGAGGAAACTGGGATGTACTGGAAGGGAACTGGTATGTACTGGGACGTACTGGGAGGGAACTGGGACGTACTGGGAGGGAACTCGGGTGTACTGGGACGTACTGGGAGGGAACTCGGGTGTACTGGGACGTACTGGGAGGGAACTGGTATGCACTGGGACGGACTGGGAGGGAACTGGGACGGACTGGGAGGGAACTGGGACGGACTGGGAGGGAACTGGGACGTCCCAGTTCACTCCCACTTGCCTCCCAGTATATCCCCGTCTCCTCCCAGTATATCCCCGTCTCCTCCCAGTATATCCCCGTCTCCTCCCAGTATATCCCCGTCTCCTCCCAGTACATCCCAGTACATCCAGTAAATCCGAGTTCCCTCCCAGTACTCGGAGGGAACTGGGATGTACTGGGAGGCACTACAATGTGCTGGGATGGCCTGGGATGTACTGTGGAGGAACTAGGATGTACAGGCTTGCACTTGGTTGTACTAGGTGGAACTGGGAGGGAACTGGGATGTACTGGGAGGGAACTGGGATGTACTGGGAGGGAACTGGGATGTACTAGAGGGAACTGGGAGGGAACTGGGATGTACTGGAGGGAACTGGGATGGACTGGGAGTGAACTGCGGTGTACTGGGATGTAGTGGGAATGAACTGGGGTGTACTGGGGTGTAGTGGGAGGGAACTGGGATGTAGTGGGAGGGAACTGGTAGGGAACTGGAATATACTGGGATGTACTGGGAGGGAACTGGAATATACTGGGAGGGAACTGGTATGTATTGTGATATACTGGAGGAAACTGGGACGTACAGGGAGGGAAATGGGACGTACAGGGAGGGAACTTGGATGTACTGGGAGGAAACTGGGAGGGAACTGGGATGTACTGGGAGGGAACTGGGAGGGAACTGGGATGTACTGGGAGGGAACTGGGAGGGAACTGGGACGTACTGGGAGAGAACTGGGACGTACTGGGATTTACTGGAGAGAACTGGAATGGACTGTGAGGGAACTGGGATGTACTGGGAGGGAACGGGGATGTACTGCGATGTAATTGGAGGAAACTGGGAAGTACTTGGAGGGAACTGGTGTGTACTGCGATGTAGTGGGAGGGAAATGGTATGAACTGGGATGTACTGGGAGGGAACTGGGATGTACTGGGATGTAATGGGAGGGAACTGGAATGTACTGGGATGTGCTGTGAGGAAACTGGGATGTACTGGGATGTACTGGAAAAGAACTGGGATGTACTGGGATGTACTGGAAAAGAACTGGTATGTACTGGGATGTACTGGGAGGGAACTGGGATGTCCTTGGATATATTGTGAGGAAATTGGTACGTACTGGGAGGGAACTGGTACGTACTGGGAGGGAACTGGTATGCACTGGGACGTACTGGGAGGGAACTGGGACGTACTGGGAGGGAACTGGGACGTACTGGGAGGGAACTGGTAGGGAAGTGGGATGCACTGGGAGGGAACCGGGATGTCCCAATTCACTCCCACTTCCCTTCCACTGCCTCCAGTATATCCCAGTCTCCTCCCAGTACATCCCAGTACTTCCAGTAAATCCCAGTTCCCTCCCAGTACATCCCAGTTCCCTCCCAGTACTCGGAGGGAACTGGGATGTACTGGGAGGCACTACAATGTGCTGGGATGGCCTGGGATGTACTGTGGAGGAACTAGGATGTACAGGCTTGCACTTGGTTGTACTAGGTGGAACTGGGAGTGAACTGGGATGTACTGGGAGGAAACTGGGATGTACTGGGAGGGAATTGGGATGTACTGCGATGTAGTGGGAGGGAACTGGGATGGACTGGAGGGAACTGAAATGGAACTGGGATGGACTGGGAGGGAACTGGGGTGTACTGGGATGTAGTGGGAGGGAACTGGGGTGTACTGGGATGTAGTGGGAGGGAACTGGGGTGTACTGGGAAGTAACTGGGTGGGAACTGGGATGTACTGGGATGTACTGTGAGTAAACTGGGATTTACTGGAAGGGAACTAGTATGTACTGGGATGTACTGGGAGGGAACTGGAATATACTGGGAGGGAACTGGTATGTTTTGGGATATACTGGAGGGAACTGGAATGGACTGGGAGGGAACTGGGACGTACAGGGAGGGAACTGGTATGTACTGGGATGAACTGGGAGGGAACTGGGATGTACTGCGATGTAGTGGAAGGGAAATGGGATGTACTGGGATGTGTTGGGAGGGAACTGGGATGTGTTGGGAGGGAACTGGGATGTGTTGGGAGGAAACTGGGATGTACTGGAAGGGAACTGGGATGTACTGGGATGTACTGGGAGGAAACTGGGATGTACTGGAAGGGAACTGGGATGTACTGGGATGTACTGTGAGGAAACTGGGATGTACTGGAAGGGAACTGCTATGTACTGGGATGAACTGGGTGGGAACTGGGACGTACTGGGAGGGAACTGGGATGTACTGCGGTGTACTGGGAGGGAACAGGAATATACTGGGAGGGAAGTGGTATGTACTGGGATATACTGGAGGGAACTGGAATGTACTGGCAGGGATCTGGGGGGAACTGGGATGTACTGGGAGGGAACTGGGATGTACTGGGAAGGAATTGGGATGTACTGCGATGTAGTTGGAGGGAACTGGAATGGACCGGGAGGAAACTGGGATGTACTGGGAGGCACTACAATGTGCTGGGATGGCCTGGGATGTCCTGTGGAGGAACTAGGACATACAGGCTTGTACTTGGATGTACTGGGTGGAACTGTGAGGGAACTGGGATGTAGCAGGATCATCTGGGATGTACTGGGAAGGAACTGGGAGGGAATTAGTATGTACTGGGAGGGAACTGGGACGTACTGAAATGTAGTGGGAGGGAACTGGAATGGACTGGGAGGGAACTGGGATATACTGGGAGGAAATTGGATCTACTGGGATGTACTGGGAAGGAACTGGGAGGGCATTGGGATGTACTGGGAGGAAACTGGGACGTACTGGGAGGGGATTGGGATATACTGGGAGGTAAGTGGTATGTACTGGGATATACTGGAGGGAACTGGGACGTACAGGGAGGGAACTGGGACGTACAGGGAGGGAACTGGGATGTACTGGGAGGAAACTGGGACGTACTGGGAGGGAACTGGGATGTATTGCGATGTAGTGGGAGGGAAATTGGATGTACTGGGATGTACTGGGAGGGAACTGGGATGTACTGGGATGTAATGGGAGGGAACTTGGGTGTATTTGGAGGGAACTGGGATGTCCTTGGATGTATTGTGATGAAACTTGGATGTACTGGGATGTACTGGAAGGGAACTGGTATGTACTGGGACGTACTGGGACGTACTGGGAGGGAACTGGGACGTACTGGGAGGGAACTGGGGTGTACTGGGACGTACTGGGAGGGAACTGGGGTGTACTGGGACGTACTGGGAGGGAACTGGGACGTACTGGGAGGGAACTGGTATGCACTGGGATATACTGCAGGGAACTAGTATGGAGTGGGAGTGAACTGGGCCGTACTGGGAGGGAACTGGGATGGACTGGGATGGACTAGGAGGTAACTGGGATGGACTGGGAGGGATCTGGGATGTCCCAGTTCACTCCCACTTCCCTCCCACTGCCTCCCAATATATCCCCGTCTCCTCCCAGTACATCCCAGTACATCCAGTAAATCCCAGTTCCCTCCAAGTACTGGGAGGGACCTGGGATATACTGGGAGGTACTACAATGTGCTGGTATGGCCTGGGATTGACTGTGGAGGAACTAGGACCTACATGCTCGTACTTAGATGTACTGGGGGGAACTGGGAGGGAACTGGGATGTACCAGGATCTACTGGGATGTACTGGGAGGAAACTGGGATGTACTGGGAGGAAACTGGGATGTACTGGGAGGGAATTGGGAGGGAACTGGGATGTAGCGGGAGGGAACTGGGATGGACTGGGAGGGAACTGGGGTGTACTGGGATGTAGTGGGAGGGAACTGGGATGTAGTGGGAGGGAACTGGGATGTACTGGGATGTACTGGGAGGGAACTGGGATGTACTGGGAGGGAACTGGGAGGGAACTGGGATGTACTGGGAGGGAACTGGTATGTATTGGGATATACTGGAGGAAATGGAATGGACTGGGAGGGAACTGGGACGTACTGGGAGGGAAGTGGTATTTACTGGGATATACTGGAGGGAACTGGGACGTACTGGGAGGACACTGGGGTGTACTGGGAGGGAACTGGTATGTACTGGGATGTAGCGGGAGGGAACTGGGATGTACTGGGATGTACTGGAGGGAACTGGAATGGACTGGGAGGGAACTGGGATGTACTGGGATGTACTGTGAGGAAACTGGGATGTACTGGGACGTACTGGGAGGGAACTGGGACGTACTGGGAGGGAACTGGTGTGTACTGGGAGGGAACTGGGACGTACTGGGAGGGAAGTGGTATGTACTGGGATATACTGGAGTGAACTGGAATGGACTAGGAAGGAACTGGGACGTACTGGGAGGGAACTGGGATGGACTGGGATGTACTGGGAGGGAACTGGAATGTATTGGGACGTACTGGGAGGGAACTGGGACGTACTGGGAGGGAACTGGGGTGTACTGGGATGTACTGGGAGGGAACTGGGTCGTACTGGGAGTGAAGTGGTATGTACTGGGATATACGGGAGGGAACTGGGACGTACTGGGAAGGAACTGGGATGTACTCGGAGGAAACAGGGATGTACTGGGATGTACTGGGAGGGAACTGGAATGGGCTGGGAGGGAACCGGAATGGACTGGAATGGGCTGGGAGGGAACTGGAATGGACTGTGAGGGAACTGGGATGTACTGGGAAGGAACTGGGAGGGAACTGGGACGTACTGGGAGGACACTGGGGTGTACTGGGAGGGAACTGGGATGTACTGGGAGGGAACTGGGATGTACTGGGATGTACTGGGAGGGAACTGGGAGGGAACTGGGATGTACTGGGAGGGAACTGGGATGTACTGGGATGTAATGGGAGGGAACTGGGATGTATTGGGATGTAATGGGAGGGAACTGGGATGTATTTGGAGGGAGCAGGGATGTACTGGGATGTACTGTGAGGAAACTGGGATGTACTGGGATGTACTGGAAGGGAACTGGGACGTACTGGGAGGGAACTGGTGTGTACTGGGATGTGCTGGGAGGGAACTGGGACGTACTGGGAGGGAAGTGGTATGTACTGGGATATACTGGAGGGAACTGGAATTGACTGGGTGGAAACTGGGACGTACTGGGAGGGAACTGGGATCGACTGGGATGAACTGGGAGGGAACTGGTATGTACTGGGATGAACTGGGAGGGAACTGGGACGTACTGGGAGGGAACTGGGGTGCACTGGGATGTAATGGGAGGGAACTGGGATATACTGGGAGGGAACTGGTATGTACTGGGATATACTGGAGTGAACTGGAATGGACTAGGAAGGAACTGGGACGTACTGGGAGGGAACTGGGATGGACTGGGATGTACTGGGAGGGAACTGGAATATATTGGGACGTACTGGGAGGGAACTGGGACGTACTGGGAGGGAACTGGGGTGTACTGGGATGTACTGGGAGGGAACTGGGTCGTACTGGGAGTGAAGTGGTATGTACTGGGATATACTGGAGGGAACTGGGACGTACTGGGAAGGAACTGGGATGTACTTGGAGGAAACTGGGATGTACTGGGATGTACTGGGAGGGAACTGGAATGGGCTGGGAGGGAACTGGAATGGACTGGAATGGGCTGGGAGGGAACTGGAATGGACTGTGAGGGAACTGGGATGTACTGGGAAGGAACTGTGAGGGAACTGGGATGTACTGGGAAGGAACTGGGAGGGAACTGGGATGTACTGTGAAGGAACTGGGATGTCCCGCTTCCCTCCCGCTTCCCTCCCGCTTCCCTCCCGCTTCCCTCCCGCTTCCCTCCCGCTTCCCTCCCACTATATCCCAGTCTCCTCCCAGTACATCCCAGTACATCCAGTAAATCCCAATTCCCTCCCAGTACATCCCAGTTCCCTCACAGTTCATCCCCGTACATCCCAACTGCCTCCCGGTTCACTCCCACTGCTTTCCCAGTGCCTCCCAATACATCCCAGTTCCTGCCCATTACATCCCAGTACATCCCAGGTCCCTCCCAGTACTGGGAGGGACCTGCGATGTACTGGGAGGCACTACAATGTGCTGGGATGGCCTGGGATGTCCTGTGGAGGAACTAGGACGTACAGGCTTGTACTTGGATGTACTGGGTGGAACTGGGAGGGAACTGGGATGTACTGGGAGGGAACTGGGATTTACTGGGATGTACTGGGAGGGAACTGGGATTTACTGGGAGGGAACTGGGTTCTACTGGGATGTACTGTGAAGGAACTGGGAGGGAACTGGGGTGTACTGGGAGGGAACTGGTATGTACTGGGATGTAGCGGGAGGGAACTGGGATGTACTGGGATAAACTGGAGGGAACTGGAATGGACTGGGAGGGAACTGGTATGTAGTGGGAGGGAACTGGGATGTACTGGGATGTACTGGGAAGGAACTGGGAGGGAACTGGGGTGTACTGGGAGGGAACTGGTATGTACTGGGATGTAGTGGGAGGGAACTGGGATATACTGAGAGGGAACTGGGATGTACTGGGATGTAATGGGAGGGAACTGGGATGTACTGGGATGTGCTGAGAGGGAACTGGGATGTAGTGGGATGTACTGGAAGGGAACTGGTATGTACTGGGATGAACTCGGAGGGAACTGCGACGTACTGGTAGGGAACTGAGGTGTACTGGGATGTACTGGGAGGGAACAGGTATATACTGGGAGGGAACTGGTATGTATTGGGATGTACTGGGAGGGAACTGGGATGTACTGGGAGGGAACTGGGATGTACTGGGATGTAATGGGAGGGAACTGGGATGTATTTGGAGGGAACTGGGATGTACCGGGATGTACTGTGAGGAAACTGGAATGTATTGGGATGTACTGGAAGGGAACTGGTAAGTACTGGGATGTACCGGGAGGGAACTGGGATGTACTGGGATGTAATGGGAGGGAACTGGGATGTATTTGGAGGGAACTGGGATGTACTGGGATGTACTGTGAGGAAACTGGGATGTATTGGGATGTACTGGAATGGAACTGGTAAGTAATGGGATGTACCGGGAGGGAACTGGGTCATACTGCGAGGGAACTGGGGTTTACTGGGATGTACTGGGAGGGAACTGGGGTGTACTGGGATTTAGTGGAGGGAACTGGGACGTACTGGGAGGGAACTGGGGTGTACTGGGATGTACTGGGAGGGAACTGGGGTGTACTGGGAGGGTACTGGTATGTACTGGGATGTAGTGGGCGGGAATTGGAATGTACTGGGAGGGAACTGGAATATACTGAGAGGGAACTGGGATGTACTGGGATGTAATGGGAGGGAACTGGGATGTACTGGGAGGGAACTGGGAGGGAACTGGGACGTACTGGTAGGGAACTGAGGTGTACTGGGATGTACTGGGACGGAACAGGAATATACTGGGAGGTAACTGGGACGTACTGGGAGGTAACTGGGACGTACTGGGAGGTAACTGGGATGTACTGGGAGGTAACTGGGATGTACTGGGAGGTAACTGGGATGTACTGGGAGGGAACTGGTATGTACTGGGATGAACTGGGAGGGAACTGGGACGTACTGGGAGGGAACTGGGGTGCACTGGGATGTAATGGGAGGGAACTGGGATATACTGGGAGGGAACTGGTATGTACTGGGATATACTGGAGTGAACTGGAATGGACTAGGAAGGAACTGGGACGTACTGGGAGGGAACTGGGATGGACTGGGATGTACTGGGAGGGAACTGGAATATATTGGGACGTACTGGGAGGGAACTGGGACGTACTGGGAGGGAACTGGGGTGTACTGGGATGTACTGGGAGGGAACTGGGTCGTACTGGGAGTGAAGTGGTATGTACTGGGATATACTGGAGGGAACTGGGACGTACTGGGAAGGAACTGGGATGTACTTGGAGGAAACTGGGATGTACTGGGATGTACTGGGAGGGAACTGGAATGGGCTGGGAGGGAACTGGAATGGACTGGAATGGGCTGGGAGGGAACTGGAATGGACTGTGATGGAACTGGGATGTACTGGGAAGGAACTGGGAGGGAACTGGGATGTACTGTGAAGGAACTGGGATGTCCCGCTTCCCTCCCGCTTCCCTCCCGCTTCCCTCCCGCTTCCCTCCCGCTTCCCTCCCACTATATCCCAGTCTCCTCCCAGTACATCCCAATTCCCTCCCAGTACATCCAGTAAATCCCAATTCCCTCCCAGTACATCCAGTAAATCCCAATTCCCTCCCAGTACATCCCAGTTCCCTCACAGTTCATCCCCGTACATCCCAACTGCCTCCCGGTTCACTCCCACTGCTTTCCCAGTGCCTCCCAATACATCCCAGTTCCTGCCCGTTACATCCCAGTACATCCCAGGTCCCTCCCAGTACTGGGAGGGACCTGCGATGTACTGGGAGGCACTACAATGTGCTGGGATGGCCTGGGATGTCCTGTGGAGGAACTAGGACGTACAGGCTTGTACTTGGATGTACTGGGTGGAACTGGGAGGGAACTGGGATGTACTGGGAGGGAACTGGGATTTACTGGGATGTACTGGGAGGGAACTGGGATTTACTGGGAGGGAACTGGGTTCTACTGGGATGTACTGTGAAGGAACTGGGAGGGAACTGGGGTGTACTGGGAGGGAACTGGTATGTACTGGGATGTAGCGGGAGGGAACTGGGATGTACTGGGATAAACTGGAGGGAACTGGAATGGACTGGGAGGGAACTGGTATGTAGTGGGAGGGAACTGGTATGTAGTGGGAGGGAACTGGGATGTACTGGGATGTACTGGGAAGGAACTGGGAGGGAACTGGGGTGTACTGGGAGGGAACTGGTATGTACTGGGATGTAGTGGGAGGGAACTGGGATATACTGAGAGGGAACTGGGATGTACTGGGATGTAATGGGAGGGAACTGGGATGTACTGGGATGTAATGGGAGGGAACTGGGATGTACTGGGATGTGCTGAGAGGGAACTGGGATGTAGTGGGATGTACTGGAAGGGAACTGGTATGTACTGGGATGAACTCGGAGGGAACTGCGACGTACTGGTAGGGAACTGAGGTGTACTGGGATGTACTGGGAGGGAACAGGTATATACTGGGAGGGAACTGGTATGTATTGGGATGTACTGGGAGGGAACTGGGATGTACTGGGAGGGAACTGGGATGTACTGGGATGTAATGGGAGGGAACTGGGATGTATTTGGAGGGAACTGGGATGTACCGGGATGTACTGTGAGGAAACTGGAATGTATTGGGATGTACTGGAAGGGAACTGGTAAGTACTGGGATGTACCGGGAGGGAACTGGGATGTACTGGGATGTAATGGGAGGGAACTGGGATGTATTTGGAGGGAACTGGGATGTACTGGGATGTACTGTGAGGAAACTGGGATGTATTGGGATGTACTGGAATGGAACTGGTAAGTAATGGGATGTACCGGGAGGGAACTGGGTCATACTGCGAGGGAACTGGGGTTTACTGGGATGTACTGGGAGGGAACTGGGGTGTACTGGGATTTAGTGGAGGGAACTGGGACGTACTGGGAGGGAACTGGGGTGTACTGGGATGTACTGGGAGGGAACTGGGGTGTACTGGGAGGGTACTGGTATGTACTGGGATGTAGTGGGCGGGAATTGGAATGTACTGGGAGGGAACTGGAATATACTGAGAGGGAACTGGGATGTACTGGGATGTAATGGGAGGGAACTGGGATGTACTGGGAGGGAACTGGGAGGGAACTGGGACGTACTGGTAGGGAACTGAGGTGTACTGGGATGTACTGGGACGGAACAGGAATATACTGGGAGGGAACTGGGATGTACTGGGAGGGAACTGGGATGTACTGGGAGGGAACTGGGATGTACTGGGATGTATTTGGAGGGAACTGGGATGTACTGGGATGTACTGTGAGGAAACTGGGATGTTTTGGGATGTACTGGAAGGGAACTGTTAAGTACAGGGATGTACCGGGAGGGAACTGGGACGTACTGCGAGGGAACTGGGGTGTACTGGGATGTACTGGGAGGGAACTGGGCTGTACTGGGATGTAATTGCAGGGAACTGGGATGTATTTGGAGGGAACTGGGATGTACTGGGATGTACTGGAAGGGAACTGGTATGAACTGGGACGTACTGGGAGGGAACTGGGGTGTACTGGGATGTACTGGGAGGGAACTGGGACGTACTGAGAGGGAACTGGGGTGTACTGGGACGTACTGGGAGGGAACCGGAATACACTGGGAGGGAACTGTTATGTACTGGGACGGACTGGGAGGGAACTGGGACGGACTGGGAGGGAACTGGGACGGACTGGGAGGGAACTGGTATGTCCCAGTTCACTCCCACTTCCCTCACACTGCCTCCCAGTATATCCCAGTCTCCTCCCACTACATCCAGTTAATCCCAGTTCCCTCCCAGTACATACCAGTTCCCTCACAGTTCATCCCCGTACATCCCAATTTCCTCCCAGTACTGGGAGGGAACTGGGATGTACTGGGAGGCACTACAATGTGCTGGGATGGCCTGGGATGGACTGTGGAGGAACTAGGACGTACATGCTCGTACTTGGATGTACTGGGTGGAACTGGGAGGGAACTGGGATGTACTGGGATGAACTGGGAGTGAACTGGGAGTGAACTGGGATGTACTGGGAGGGAACTGGGACGTACTGGGAGGGAAGTGGTATGTACTGGGATGGACTGGGAGGGAACTGGGATGGACTGGGAGGGAACTGGGATGGACTGGGATGTACTGGGAGGCACTACAATGTGCTGGGATGGCCTGGGATATACTGTTGAGGAACTAGGATGTACAGGCTTGTACTTGGATGTACTGGGTGGAACTGGGAGCGAACTGGGATGTACCTCGATCATCTGGGATGTACTGGGAAGGAAGTGGGAGGGAACTGGGATGTACTGGGAGGAAACTGGGATGTACTGGGAGGGAACGGGGATGTACTCGGAGGAAACTGGGATGTACTGGGATGTACTGGGAGGGAACTGGAATGGGCTGGGATGTACTGGGGGGGAACTGGAATACACTGGGAGGGAACTGGAATGGACTGGGAGGGAACTGGGATGTACTGGGAAGGAACTGGGAGGGAACTGGGACGTACTGGGAGGACACTGGGGTGTACTGGGAGGGAACTGGTATGTACTGGGATGTACTGGGAGGGAACTGGGAGGGAACTGGGATGTACTGGGAGGGAACTGGGAGGGAACTGGGATGTACTGGGAGGGAACTGGGATGTACTGGGATGTAATGGGAGGGAACTGGGATGTATTGGGATGTAATGGGAGGGAACTGGGATGTATTTGGAGGGAGCAGGGATGTACTGGGATGTACTGTGAGGAAACTGGGATGTACTGGGATGTACTGGAAGGGAACTGGGACGTACTGGGAGGGAACTGGTGTGTACTGGGATGTGCTGGGAGGGAACTGGGACGTACTGGGAGGGAAGTGGTATGTACTGGGATATACTGGAGGGAACTGGAATTGACTGGGAGGAAACTGGGACGTACTGGGAGGGAACTGGGATCGACTGGGATGAACTGGGAGGGAACTGGTATGTACTGGGACGTACTGGGAGGGAACTGGGACGTACTGGGAGGGAACTGGGGTGCACTGGGTTGTAATGGGAGGGAACTGGGATATACTGGGAGGGAACTGGTATGTACTGGGATATACTGGAGTGAACTGGAATGGACTAGGAAGGAACTGGGACGTACTGGGAGGGAACTGGGATGGACTGGGATGTACTGGGAGGGAACTGGAATATATTGGGACGTACTGGGAGGGAACTGGGACGTACTGGGAGGGAACTGGGGTGTACTGGGATGTACTGGGAGGGAACTGGGTCGTACTGGGAGTGAAGTGGTATGTACTGGGATATACTGGAGGGAACTGGGACGTACTGGGAAGGAACTGGGATGTACTTGGAGGAAACTGGGATGTACTGGGATGTACTGGGAGGGAACTGGAATGGGCTGGGAGGGAACTGGAATGAACTGGAATGGACTGTGAGGGAACTGGGATGTACTGGGAAGGAACTGGGAGGGAACTGGGATGTACTGTGAAGGAACTGGGATGTCCCGCTTCCCTCCCGCTTCCCTCCCGCTTCCCTCCCACTATATCCCAGTCTCCTCCCAGTACATCCCAGTACATCCAGTAAATCCCAATTCCCTCCCAGTACATCCCAGTACATCCCAACTGCCTCCCGGTTCACTCCCACTGCTTTCCCAGTGCCTCCCAATACATCCCAGTTCCTGCCCATTACATCCCAGTACATCCCAGGTCCCTCCCAGTACATCCCAGGTCCCTCCCAGTTCCCTCCCAGTACATCCCAGTTCCCTCCCAGTTCCCTCCCAGTACATCCCAGTAACTGGGATGTACTGGGAAGGAACTGGTATGTCCCAGTTCACTCCCACTTCCCACCCACTGCCTCCCACTATATCCCAGTCTTCTCCCAGTACATCCCAGTACATCCCAGTTCCCTCCCAGTACATACCAGTTCCCTCACAGTTCATCCCCGTACATCCCAATTCCCTCCCGGTTCACTCCCACTCCTTTCCCAGTGCCACCCAATACATCCCAGTTCCCTCCCAATACATCCCAGTACATCCCAGGTCCCTCCCAACACATCCCAGGTCCCTCCCAGTACATCCCAGGTCCCTCCCAGTACATCCCAGATCCCTCCCAGTACTGGGAGAGAACTGGGATATACTGGGAGGCAACTGGGGTGTACTGGGATGTACTGGGAGGGACCTGGGATGTACTGGGAGGCACTACAATGTGCTGGGATGGCCTGGGATGTACTGTGGAGGAACTAGGATGTACAGGCTTGTACTTGGATGTACTGGGTGGAACTGTGAGGGAACTGGGATGTACCAGGATCTACTGGGATGTACTGGGAAGGAACTGGGAGGAAACTGGGATGTACTGGGAGGAAACTGGGATGTACTGGGAGGAAACTGGGATGTACTGGGAGGGAACTGGGATGTACTGGAGAGACTGGAATGGACTGGGAGGGAACTGGGATATACTGGGAGGGAACTGGGGTGTACTGGGATGTACTGGGAGGGAACTGGGATGTACTGGGAGGGAATTGGGATGTTTTGCGATGTAGTGGGAGGGAACTGGGATATACTGGGCTGTACTGGAGGACATTGGAATGGCCTGGGAGGGAACTGGGATGTACTGGGAGAGAACTGGGATGTACTGGGATGTACTGGAAGGGAACTGGTATGTATTGGGATGTAGTAGGGAGGGAACTGTCACGTACTGGGAGGGAACTGGGGTATACTGGGATGGACTGGGAGGGAACTGGGATGGACTGGGAGGCACTACAATGTGCTGGGATGGCCTGGGATGTACTGTGGAGGAACTAGGATGTACAGGCTTGTACTTGGATGTACTGGGTGGAACTGGGAGGGAACTGGGATGTACCAGGATCATCTGGGATGTACTGGGAAGGAACTGGGAGTGAACTGGGATGTACTGGGAGGACTCTGGGATGTACTGGGAGGGAACGGGGATGTACTGTGGTGTACTGGGAGGGAACTGGTGTGTACTGGGATTTACTGGGATGTACTGGTATGTACTGGGAGGAGACTGGGATATACTCGGAGGCAGTGGGAGGGAAGTGGAAGTGAACTGGGACATCCCAGTTCCCTCCCAGTTCCCTCCCAGTTCCCTCCCAGTTCCCTCCCAGTTCCCTCCCAGTTCCCTCCCAGTCCCCTCCCAGTCCCCTCCCAGTCCATACCCGTTCCCTCCCAGTCCATTCCAGTTCCCTCCCAGTCCATTCCAGTTCCCTCCCAGTCCATTCCACTTCCTCCCCAGTACATCCCAGTACATCCCCGTTCCATCCCAGTACATCCCCGTTCCATCCCAGTACATCCCAGTTCCCTCACAGTTCATCCCCGTACATCCCAATTCCCTCCTGGTTCACTCCCACTTCTTTCCCAGTGCCTCCCCATACATCTCAGTTCCCTCCCATTACATCCCAGTCCATACCAGTTCCCTCCCAGTACATCCCAGGTCCCTCCCAGTAGATCCCAGGTCCCTCCCAGTACTGGGAGGGACCTGGGATGTACTGGGAGGCACTACAATGTGCTGGGATGGCCTGGGATGTCCTGTGGAGGAACTAGGACGTACATGCTCGTACTTGGATGTATTGGATGGAACTGGGAGGGAACTGGGATGTACCAGGATCTACTGGGATGTACTAGGAAGGAACGGGGAGGGAACTGGGATGTAATGGGAGGGAACTGGGATGTATTTGGAGGGAACGGGGATGTACTGGGAGGGAACGGGATTCTACTGGGATGTACTGTGAAGGAACTGGGAGGGAACTGGGATATACTGGGAGGGAACTGGGGTGTACTGGGAGGGAACTGGGATGTACTGGGATGTAGCGGGAGGGAACTGGGATGTCTGGGATATACTGGAGGGAACTGGAATGGACTGGGAGGGAACTGGTATGTACTGGGATATACTGGAGTGAACTGGAATGGACTGGGAGGGAATTGGGACGTACTGGGATGTACTGGGAGGGAACTGGGATGTACTGGGAGGGAACTGGGATGTATTGGGATGTAATGGTAGGGAACCGGGATGTATTTGGAGGGAACTGGTGTGTACTGGGATGTACTGGGAGGGAACTGGGACGTACTGGGAGGGAAGTGGTATGTACTGGGATATACTGGAGGGAAATGGAATGGACTAGGAGGGAACTGGGACGTACTGGGAGGGAACTGGGATGGACTGGGATGTACTGGGAGGCACTACAATGTGCTGGGATGGCCTGGGATATACTGTTGAGGAACTAGGATGTACAGGCTTGTACTTGGATGTACTGGGTGGAACTGGGAGGGAACTGGGATGTACCACGATCATCTGGGATGTACTGGGAAGGAAGTGGGAGGGAACTGGGATGTACTGGGAGGAAACTGGGATGTACTGGGAGGGAACGGGGATGTACTCGGAGGAAACTGGGATGTACTGGGATGTACTGGGAGGGAACTGGAATGGGCTGGGATGTACTGGGGGGGAACTGGAATACACTGGGAGGGAACTGGAATGGACTGGGAGGGAACTGGAATGGACTGGGAGGGAACTGGGAGGGAACTGGGATGTACTGGGAAGGAACTGGTATGTCCCAGTTCACTCCCACTTCCCACCCACTGCCTCCCACTATATCCCAGTCTCCTCCCAGTACATCCCAGTACATCCCAGTACATCCCAGTACATCCCAGTTCTCTCCCAGTAAATCCCAGTTCTCTCCCAGTACATCCCAGTTCTCTCCCAGTACATCCCAGTTCCCTCACAGTTCATCCCCGTACATCCCAATTCCCTCCCGGTTCACTCCCACTCCTTTCCCAGTGCCACCCAATACATCCCAGTTCCTTCCCTGTACATCCCAGTACATCCCTGGTCCATCCCAGTACATCCCAGTTCCCTTCCAGTACATCCCAGTATATCCCAGTTTCCTCCCATTACATCCCAGGTAATCCCAGTTCCCTCCCAGTACATCCCAGTATATCCCAGTATATTCGAGTTCCTTCCCAGTACATCCCAGTAAATCCCAGTTCCCTCCCAGTACATCCCAGTTCACTCACAGTTCATCCCCGTACATCCCAACTCCCTCCCGGTTCACTCCCACTCCTTTCCCAGTGCCTCCCAATACATCCCAGTTGCCTCCCGTTACATCCCAGTACATCCCAGGTCCCTCCCAGTACTGGGAGAGAACTGGGATATACTGGGAGGTAACTGGGGTGTACTGGGATGTACTGGGAGGGAACTGGGATGTACTGGGAGGGAATTGGGATGTTCTGCGATGTAGTGGGAGGGAACTGGGATGTACTGGGATGTACTGGAGGGAATTAAATTGGACCGGGAGGAAACTGGGATATAGTGGGATGGAACTGGGATGTACTGGGAGGGAACTGGGATGTACTGGGAGGGAACTGGATTACACTGGGATATACTGGGATGGACTGGGAGGGAACTGGGATGGACTGGGAGGGAACTGGGATGTAATGGGATGTACTGGAAGGGAACTGGTATGTATTGGGATGTACTGGGAGGGAACTGGGATGTACTGGGAGGGACCTGCGATGTACTGGGAGGCACTACAATGTGCTGGGATGGCCTGGGATGTACTGTGGAGGAACTAGGATGTACAGGCTTGTACTTGGATGTACTGGGTGGAACTGGGAGGGAACTGGGATGTACCAGGATCATCTGGGATGTACTGGGAAGGAACTGGTAGGGAACTGGGATGTACTGGGAGGGAACTGGGATGTACTGGGATGTACTGGGAGGGAACTGGACTGTACTGGGAGGGAACTGGACTGTACTGGGAGGGAACTGGGATCTACTGGGATGTACTGTGAAGGAACTGGGATGTACTGGGAGGAAACTGGGGTGTACTGGGAGGGAACGGGGATGTACTGCTATGTAGCGGGAGGGAACTCGGATGTACTGGGATGTACTGGGAGGGAACTGGGATGTACTGGGAGGGAACTGGGATGTACTGGGAGGGAACTGGGATGTAATGGGAGGGAACTGGGATGTAATGGGAGGGAACTGGGATGTATTGGGTGGGAACTGGGAGGGAACTGGAATGTACTGGGAGGGAACTGGAATGTACTGGGAGGGAACTGGGATGTACTGGGACGGAACTAGGATGTACTGGGAGGGAACTGGGGTGTACGGGATGTACTGGGAGGGAACTGGAATATACTGGGAGGGAAATTGGATGTACTGGGATATACTGGAGTGAACTGGCATGTACTGGGAGGGAACTGGGACGTACTTGGAGGGAACTGGGATGAATTGGAATGTACTGGGAGGGAACTGGGATGTACTGGGATGTAATGGGAGGGAACTGGGATGTATTTGGAGGGAACTGGGATGTACTGGGATGTACTGTGAGGAAACTAGGATGTACTGGGATGTACTGGGAGGGAACTGGGATGTACTGGGATGTACTGGGAGGGAAGTGGGACGTACTGGGAGGGAATTGGTGTGTACTGGGATGTACTGGGAGGGATCTGGGACGTACTGGGAGGGAACTGGTATGTACTGGGATGTACTGGGAGGGAAGTGGGACGTACTGGGAGGGAACTGGTGTGTACTGGGATGTACTGGGAGGGATCTGGGACGTACTGGGAGGGAACTGGTATGTACTGGGATATACTGGAGGGAACTGGATTGGACTGGGAGGGAACTGCGACGTAGTGGGAGGGAACTGGGATGTACCAGGATCTACTGGGATGTACTGGGAAATACTGGGAGGGAACAGGGATGTACTGGGAGGAAAGTGGGATGTACTGGGAAGGAACTGGGATGTACTGCGATGTACTGCTGTTGCGCCTGCAGCTGTGCTCGCAGGGATGCTGGGCGGCTCCGCATCAGACCGGCGAGGTGCGCGTGGACCTCCGTCGGGCTGCGCCCTGGGTGCGCGAGCGTGCCGTGGGTTTGCTGTTCTGGCTTGTATGTGCGAGGGCTTAACGTTTGATTTAACGCATTTCCTTTAACGGCAGGCTGTAGTTGGGCTCTAGATGGTATTCCTACGGGGGCGCAAGAGCTGTGGAATGGTTAAGCTGTTGCTGTGCCTCCAGGTGACTTGTTCAGTAACACTGTTTTTCCAGGTGCAGGTGGATGAGTCGTGCAGGGCAACGGAGGAGAGCCCAGGGGAGCGCTGGAAGAAGGTGAGTCTGTGTAGTACTGGAGGGAAGATGTGACTGGTGGCTATAGGGCTCCATTATGGGTTTTACTCTTTTTTTGTGTGTGATCTGAGGGCGCTAAGCGATGAGCCGAGCGTGATCTGGGCCCTGGAGGTGAGTCAGGCAAGGTGACCGGTGCTTGGTGGGCTGGAGTAGGTGTTCTTTTTCAGGTTATTCAGGGTTTTTTTTCCCTTGTCTTCACTTTCCCATCCCAATTTGGGGCCGATTCCCTCAAACGGGGACTTCCCCCTGTGGGGCTGCTTATGCAGCCTGGGAGCTGCTGCCTGGGCACAAAAATACCTCAAACCCCCTGACTCTGGGTCTGCAATGGGGGGTGAAAAAACAAAGAATTCTGGTGGAAAGAAAACCACTTGGGGCTTCTGGGAAAGCCAACTCCAGCTGGATTTGTGCAGCTGGAAAGGAAAAAAAGGGTGGTGGTGGGGAAGGAACAACCACCTAAAAGCACCCACCAACCATTCTCATGCACAAAACCGAAAGTGAAAATGACCATTTTTTGTAGGGTAAAAGCACAAAAAGTCCCCACAGAACTCAGTAGTTTGGAAAAGCAGCCCCAATTATTACATTATGTAAAGAAGGCAGGGAGAAAAAAGAAAACCACAACAAAACCCTATCACAACCCTGATGCCACATGCCTACAAGCAGTTCCTGGGGCTTATTCTGCGGGGGTGGGGGACCCAACCTTGTTCCCCAGGTTTGCTGTGCTGCTTCTCCTCCCTCGGGCATGGGGGGGGGGGCGGGCAGTGGCATGGACAGTAGCAAGCACCAGATTTTTTTAAGCAGTCGAGAGGAAAGGACTGAAATGCTCGAGACGCTTTGCTGTTTGGTGCAGAGGCAATGAACGGTGCTGCTGGGGCTGCGAGGGGGAAAGGTGCAGAGGAATAGAAGCTCTGTGGATGCAGCCAAGTTACGGTTTCTGGATGGTATTAATCGAGAAGAGTAATTCAGATAATGCTGCTGCCCAGCGACCAGAGTTGGGTACTGAGCCCGGGAGCCGCGCACACGCGGTGGCGTCCCTGTGATCCCCATTGCTCTCTCCGCAGGTGACAGCCCTGCGATGCTGCGGTGCCTGCGAGGTGATGCCGCCGTGCTCGTTGCTGCTTCCTGGTAAGGAAGGGCCTCCTCCGCTCCTGCTGCAGCGTGGTGGTGTGTCGGACACGATTCCCTGTGTCGGGTGAGGCCTAGGGCTGCCGGCGAGGTGAGCGA
Source organism: Phalacrocorax carbo (assembly GCF_963921805.1). Lineage (NCBI taxonomy): Eukaryota > Metazoa > Chordata > Aves > Suliformes > Phalacrocoracidae > Phalacrocorax > Phalacrocorax carbo. The sequence goes on from NC_087524.1 coordinate 23,849,471, forward strand.
GCCCCTTTGGTGGGTGCAGGGGTGTCTCCTTGTGTGCCTGCACTACTGGGGCTGGTGGGATGGGAAGCTTCAAACGACCTGCCGAGGCAGGCTTCTGGTATGGTAAAGGCGAGCGGGTGAGGGCAGCCCCAGGAGTTACCCGGGAGCTGACAGAAGGGAAGAGGGAAAGGAGGAGGAGGAGGAGGATGACCTTTTCCCCCTGCCCAGGGTGCAGAAGATAGCCGACTCCCCAGCTCACCAGAGCTCCCCCTCAGCCTCCCCTGGCCCCCCTTGCCCCGTGCTCCTGCCCCCAGCTCCGGCACGAGCGAGCTAGGCTACGTGCCTAGGAAGCCTCATCTCGTAAGAGCGGTAAGACACCCATGTATCCTCTTTAGGTGCAGGACGGCCTAGAGTCTGGAGCTGCAGAAGAGGCAGGGAGGAGAGGAGGGGAAAGAAGCATCTGAACGGCTAAATTGTGCCAGGAGCGCTGAGAGCGAGAGTCGCGGTGAGTCCTGGGCCACTGGGGCCCCGTTGCCTCTCTTGTGCGTCCTGGGCCCTCCCTGTCTCTCCCCTGGCCCCCTCTCTTTCCTTACCTGCTGCAAAAAATTTTTTTTTTGCGCCCCCCCCGCCCCTTCTTTCTCCATCTCGCTCTGAGTGGCTCCCTGCCTCCCCATCTTTTCAGTCCTCCCTCTCTCTGTCCTGTAGCCTGTGGCTACTTGTTCTTTCTCCGCCTCTCTCTGCCTGGCTCTGGCTCCGTTTTTTTTCATTCCTCCTGCTCTGTCCTGTAGCCTGTCGGTATTGTGTCTTTCTCTGGCTCTCTTGGTCTGACTCCCTGTGTTACCGAAAAACACGGTAAAATCGGAAATATCTATTCAACACCAATCTAGTATTAAAGAGCAGGCATTCTTTATTCACGGTGCCGGATGCACGGGGGATCGCTCCTCCTGGCGTGCGTACCTCACAGCTTTCCCGTGCAATTTGTAGATCAAAATTTTGCATACTCGTATATAGCCATTATCGTCCTGTCTACTGATCGGTACAAACTGGCTCGTTCCGTATGTAAATCGCTGCGCAGGCTCGGTGGTGGTCCGTGAGTCGGTGGTCGCGATCTCCCCCTGCCAGAATTGCCTTTTACCTTCTTGGCTCTTAATCTTGGCAGTCTTGCCTAGTTTTCTCAGTCCGCTACACGAAACCGCGTTTTGTCATCCGTTTCTGACAGAAGCACGTTGTCTGTTGTTCTGCTGACATTAACGATCGCCTAGGGACTAAAATGCAGATCGACAGATGCGCTGATTCGTACGCTCCGTGTTCCCGTAATGGAACACCGTCTCTGGTTGGTTGATTTCATTGCTTTGGTTACATTTCCCCCCTTTGGAAGTTTTGAAATAATCATTTTCTCAATACTTCCATCTTAGATCAATAATATTCCACTATGTCAGTTCAGTGTTTGGTTCATCTTCTCAAAGTTTTCACTTGATTGTGGTCTCTAGGGCATATGCAGGTTCCATCTTATACCCAAAATTTTATTAATTTGTTGAACTACCTCTGCAAAAAAATGTGGTCCTCTCCCAGAGGACATTCCTGTTGGCACTCTAAATCTTGGTATTATTTCTTTCAGCAACATTTTAACTACTACTCTAGCTTTGTTGGTGCAGCACGAGAAAGCTTCTGGCCAACTAGAAAATTTGTCCATCATCACTAACAAATACTGCTATATCTATTTTGTCTGGGTAACTCAGAGAACTTAATTTGCTAATAATTTCCGGGAAAATTTTTTGTTTTGTTACTCCTAAAGGTGGTTTCCTTTGGTTCAGGGGATTATTTCTAGGACAGATTGGACACTTAGCTACTATGGGTTTAACTGTTCTTGTCATGCCTATACACGCTACAGATGCTTTTAAACTCAAAACCGTAGCATCGACACCCTAATGTGTTTGCTCATGCTTTTCTTTTGCAAGTTCTGTCATAACTTGTGGGGTTGTTATTATTATTACTTGTTTTTCTGGTGTTACCTACCATCTCTCTGTGTTTTGTGATGCTTCCAATTGTTCTGCTGATTGCTCATCCAATTTATTATATCTTGGTTTCAACTTTGGAATTCCGATCTGTTTTACTGGTACTAGTGCAAGGATGCCTTGCTCTGCAGTCCTCTTTGCAGCTTTATCTGTCAATCGTTTGCTTATGTTTACAGCCGTCTGGCCGAATTGATGAGCTTTGCAACGCTTTACCGCCACTTCTTTTGGTTTCTGCACGTCTTCCGGAAGTTGGAGAATGTCTTCTTTATGCTGTATCAATGATTCTTGGGCTGATGGCAGTCCTTTTTCCTTCCCAGTAGCTCCATGATCGTGGATCACACCAAATGCATGTTTGGAATCAGTCTAGATATTTATCCTTCGTCCTTCTGCCATTCGCAGAGCTCGCTTCAACGCTACCAATACTGCTTTCTGTGCTGAGGTGTTCGCAGGCAGCGCCCCTGACTCCATTCCCTCGGCGGTGATAACGACAGCATATCCGGCCATTCTCTTCTCGCCCAGAGCTGCTTCCATCTGTAAACAACTCCAGATCAGGATTTTCCCAGAGGTTTGTGTCTCAGGCCTGGTCTGCTGGAATAGACTTGTTCAATAGTTAGCAAGCGATTGTGTTCGAAATTGTCCGTAAGGTTTTCTGTTGTTAAAAACATACAGGATTCAGTATAGCAGTAGTCTTCAATTCCACATGGTCTTGTTCTAACAGAACAACTTGATATTTCAACATTCTGCTAAGGGATAGCCAACGACCCCCCTTTTTGTTCTAAAACAGTCACCGCTATGTGCGGGACACATACTGTCATCTTTTGTCCCATTGTTAACTTTGGGGCTTCCTGGATCGGCAGCGCTGCTGTTGCCACTGCCCGTAAACATCCAGGCCATCTTTTACTCACGTGGTCGAGTTGTTTGGAGAAGTAGCCCACGGGTCTCTTCCAGGTTCCCAGTCGCTGTGTCAGCACTCCAAGGGCTAAATGTTGTCTTTCGTGGACAAACAACTCAAAAGGTTTAGCGAAATCAGGTAGGCCTAATGCAGGGGCCATCACTGAGGCTCTTTTCAGTTCTTTGAATGCCATTTGGCATCCGGGCGTCCAGGTTAAATATTTATCCTTTGATTCTTTCAGTGCCTCATATAATGGTTTTACATACAGTCTGTAGTTCAGAATCCAGAGCTGACGCTATTTCACTATTTTCAGAAAAGCTCTCAGTTCCTTTGGGCCGCTAGGTTCGGGAATTTGACAAATAGTTTCTTTCTTTTCACTTTCTAATTGTCTTTGTCTTTGAGATATTTCAAATCCTAAATAAATGGCTGCTTCTTCTCCTATTTGGGTTTTGCTTCTGGAAACTCCGCATCTTCCTTGGCCCAGAAAATTTAAAAATTTCAAAACATTATTCTTTACTTTCTGCCACTATCAGAATGTCATCTGCATTCTGTAACAATATGCCTCTCCCTGGGTTCTGTTTTTTCTATACATTTCTATATTTCTAATTTTTTTCTTGCCAGCTGAGTCCAAATATCGTAGGACTAATTTTAAATCCTTGTGGAAGTACGGTCCATGTTAGCTGTGTCTTTCATTCTGTGGTGGGGCTTTCCCATTCCAAAGCAAATAGGCTTTGACTTTTTATGCCTGGAGGTATGCAAAAGAAGGCATCCTTCAAATCTAGTACAGTAAACCATTTATGCTCCTCCTTTAAAAGAGGTCAGTAAAGTGTATGGATTAGCTACTACCGGATGTAGATCTTGGACCACCTGAGATATAGCCCTTAAATCGTGAACCAGCTAATACTCTTTGCCTCTAGATTTCTTTACTGGCGACACAGGAGTACTATATTCTGATTCACATTCTACTAAGAGCTCATATTCTGAAAAAAATTTATAATTAACTTCTCTAATCCTTTTCGAGCCTCTCGCTTAATACGGTATTGTTTTTGCCTTACCGGCTTGGCTCCAGGCTTTAAGGTTACTTTTACCGGCTCTGCCCGCTTAGATCGCTCCGGAGCTCCGCTCGCTCAAACCAAAGGAATTACTACGTTTTCCACTTCTTCGGGAACCTGTTCCTCCCTGGAGGAATCCTGTAACATAAACGCTCTCGCCTCTGTGGCTTTTGATTCTGTTCTGGTATTAGTAATTTAATCTCTCCATCTTTAAAAGTTACTCAAGCATCTAATTTACTTAATAGATCTCATCATAACAGAGGCAGTGGACATTCAGGCATATACAGAAACTGGTGAGTTGCCCATTGCTTCTCCAATTTAAACTTTAATGGCTCTAAGAAAGGCTAATTTTTCTTTGCCCTGTCGCACTAACAACACCTACTGGTTTATGATCAACTTTCTCTTTACGTGTATTCAATACCAAAGAAGTGGCTCCCGTATCTACCAAAAATTCTATTTCTTCACTCCCTAGCTTCAGTGTAACCAGGTGTTCAGCTAGGGTTGATTCCTCTGGTCTCCTTCATGCCAAGCTCCTTCAAGCATTTTACCCAGATCTCTGGATTCAGGTTCTTCTAGTTTCTGAAGGTTTTTTTACTCCCACCCCCCACCACCACCCCCCCCCCATCTGGGGCTGATTGTCTTATGAATATAGAGACCAACTGAATTGCTTTTTCTGTTTTTTTTCTGGGTTCAAATGAGTATATTTTCTGGTGGTCACCTTCAGTCTTTCCATAAAGGCTGAAGGGGACTCCTTTAATTCTTGTCTCACTTAATAAATGGGTCAAAATTTATGGCTTTTGGCATTGCATGTCTTACTCCAAATAAAATCTGTCTCTGACATCTAGTCAACATTCCCCTGGGTCCTGGCTGATTAGGGTCCCACTCGGGATTTGTAGATGGAAAATTCTTATTCATTGTTCTCTGTAAATTCCTGTTAGCATGTGCTCCCTGCACCTGCCTTCTGGCTGTATTCAATACTATTTTCTTGTCAGTTCCATCAAGTGAAGTATCCAGTATCACAAGTAGAGCAACACTTCAAGTTCTCACCACATTTTCCTCTTTTCAGAAACATTGCCGTAGAATCCTGTGGACATATCTCATGCTGTTTCTGCCACTCTGGATGATTCCACAGTGTAAAGAACAAATCAACATATGCCACTTCTTCCCATTTGCCTTCCCTTTTTACAAAACAACATTAATTGCAAGATGGTATGATATTGCAATGTCTTCTGTTCTGGCCATTCGTGCCCACCTTCCAATTGATACGTTGGGCACCAATGATTGCAATATTCAATTAATGGTTTCCGAGTTAGTGGGTCATCACCCCCGATGTCTTTCCAGTGCTTCAAAGTACATCCCAAAGGTGTTCTCTGTGGGATAGGTTTCTTACTCAGAAATGCTCCCATCTCCCAGTCGACTAGTAGCTGTGATAGTGCACTATCACAAATAGTAGTCAGAGGGACTCCAACCCCCGTTAGAGGTCTCACTGGGAATCTGCCACTGGATCTGTAGCCCCCTGCTAGATATCCCTGGAGACTTCAACCCCCTGTTGAAGACCCCCCCCTACCCTCGGGTCCCGCTCCACAGGCTTTCGCCTAGCAGAGACTTACCAACCGAGGTACTTCTTGGCCCCAACCCTGCGTGGCTTTCGCCGCGCCTTACGGGCAGGCCTGTGGGACTCAAACCCACTATCCTATCCTATGTGGGAAGCTAACGCCACATATTATTCTACCTAAGTTTATTCTTAAACGAATGCCTTGTTTACTTCAGTCCAAGGGATCTTTCTCAGAATTCTCTGGCCTGGGGATCGGAAGCTCTCCCCAAGAATTCCTTGGGGCCGGCTGCAGGTCCCACGGTCCCGCGGATCCGTCGAGATTCAAAAGCAGGTTCACATCTGGGGTGCCAAAACTGTTACCGAAAAACGCGGTAAAATCGGAAATATCTATTCAACACCAATCTAGTATTAAAGAGCAGGCATTCTTTATTCACGGCGCCAGATGCCCGGGGGATCGCTCCTCCGAACACGCGTACCTTACATGCCTTTCCCGTACAATTTGTAGATCAAAATTTTACGTATTCATACATATTCATTATTGTCCTGTCTACTGATCGGTACAAACTGGCTCGTTCCGTATGTAAATCACTGCGCAGGCTCGGTGGTGGTCCGTGAGTCGGTGGTCGCGATCTCCCCCTGCCAGAATTGCCTTTTACTTTCTTGGCTCTTAATCTTGGCAGTCTTGGCTAGTTTTCTCAGTCCGCTACACGAAACCGCGTTTTGTCATCCTTTTCTGACAGAAGCACGTTGTCTGTTGTTCTGCTGACATTAACGATCGCCTAGGGACTAAAATGCAGATCGACAGATGCGCTGATTCGTACGCTCCGTGTTCCCGTAATGGAACACCGTCTCTGGTTGGTTGATTTCATCGCTTTGGTTACACCTGTTCCTGTTGTTCAGTTTCTTCTTTTTTGGCTTTGTGTGATTCTCTCTGTGATTCTGTTTTTCTCTGCCTCGCTTTTCCCAGCTCCCCGTCCCTCACTTTGAATGCCCGTTATCCTTCACCAGCTCACTCTCCCTTGGTTGCCATCCCCGTTTCTGAGTTCCTCCTGCTTTGCCACGTAGCCCATGACTTTTTTCTTAATCTCTCTCTGTCTGCCTCAACGCTCCCCCCGCGCTTTTTAATTCGTCTGCTCTGCTCTGTACCCTGCTACTGTTCTTGCCTTTCTGAGTTCTTCTCTGTCCAGCTCCCTTTCCCTACTCATGAATTCCTGTTCTTCCTGCACCCGCCGCTGTTCCCTGTGATCTCCGTCTCTCTCTGTCCAGCTCCCTGTCCCTAGGTTTTAATTCCTGCCTCTGCCCGCTGTAGCCCGTCTAGATTTTTCTCTCGGCCTCTCTCTCTGTCCGGCTCCCCCTCTCTGTGTTCTAATTCCACGTTCTCTGTCACGTAGACCCGTGCTGTTTGTTTGTCCTCATCTCTCTCTGTCCAGCTCCTTGCTGCTATGTTTTATTTCTTCCCTCTCTGTCTGTCTTTGTAGCCCATTGCCGTTGTTTTGTTTTTTTTTTTTTTTTTACTTGCTTCTTCCTGTGTCTCTGTCTGCCTCCCAGTGCCTGATCTTTAATTCCTCCTTCCCTGTTAGGCCGCTGTTCCTTTTTTCCATTCTACGTTGTGTTCTCTTTGGACTCCTGTTCTTATTCATCGATTCCCTCCTCGCCGCCCTGTGGCTTGTCCCCATTTTATTGTTGCGCCTCTCTCCCTCTCTCTGGCTTCCTGCCCCTGTTTTGAAAATTCCTCCCTCTCTTCTCTCTTCCCTGTTGGCCGTGTGATCTTCAGCCTTTCTCCATCTCTTTCTGCCCAGCTCTCTGTGTCTATTCATTAATTCTTCCCTCTCTGCCCTGTAGCCTGTAGCTTTTGTCCTTTCTCCATCTTGCTGTCTCTGGCTTCCCCATGACCCTATTTTAGAATTGTTTCTCTCTTCTTTCTGTACGCATTGCGATTCCTTTTGCTCCCCATCTCCCTTTGTTTTGGGTGTTTTTTTGTTGTTGTTTTTCTGGCTCCCTGTCCCTAATTCTTAATTCTCTCCCTTCTCGTGCTCTGTACCACGTAGCCCCATGGTTTGTTTTGTGGTGTTCCCTCCCCGGCCCCTTCCCTCCGTCGTTGGCTGTCTCGGCTCCCTGTCCCCGTGGCTTCATTCTTCCCTCTCTGCCCTGTTCTTGTCGCTTGTCTTGTCTGTCTCCATCGCGCTCGGTCCAGCTTCCTGCCCCTATTCTTCTTTCCTCCCTCGCTGTCGTGCTGCCTGCCCCAGGTTCTTTGTGCGTCTCCAGCCTGCTCCTCTTCCTTCTTTGTTGGTCTGTGTCCTGCTCTTCCCCCCTCTTTCTGCTGCCTCTCTTCCCCTCTCTCTGCTGCTTGTATCTCCACCTCCGTCAGGCTCCCTGTCCTTCTCTGGCCGTCCTGTTCCCTGCCTCGTGCCTTCTCACTACACGCACACACGCCCCCCCGCCCCCGTCCAGCCGGCTGCTGCTCTTCTCTTCTCTTCTCTCTTCCTACTGTCCTGTGCCCTGCTCCTCACCTTTGGTGGCCTCCCCCTCTGCCCAGCAGCCCGTCGCTCCAGGAGCCAGGCGACGGACGGTCCCTTTCCTGCCAAACGCGGACAAGCGCGTGCCGTGGTTCAGCCCCAGCTGGCAACTCTGCACCAGGGAGCTGCTTGCTCGCTCCACCCTCAGTGGGCTGGGGGAGAGAGCTGGAAGGGTAAAAGTGAGAAAAATCATGGGTTGAGATCAAGACTGTTTAATAGGTAAAGCAAAAGCTGTGCGTGGAAGCAAAGCAAGGAATTAATTCACTCTTCCTTTTCGGCGGGCAGGTGTTGAGCCACCTCTGGGAAAGCAGGGCTCTGTCATGTGTCATGGTTACTTAGGGAGAGAAATGCCGTAGCCCCCCCCCCTCCCCAAGGACTCCCCCTTCTTCCCCCAGCTGCGTGTGCTGAGCATGATGTCAAATGGTATGGAATATCCCTTTGGTCAGTTAGCTGGGAAAGCTTTCCCAGCTGTCCCAGCCTACTTGCTGGTGGGGCACTGAGAGAACCAGAAGAGGCCCTGACTGTGGAAGCAGTGCTCAGCAAGAACCAAAACATCTCTACATTATTAACGGGGTTTTGAGCATAAATCCAAAACGTATCCCTTCCTAGCTACTGTGGAGAAAATGAGCACTATCCCAGCCACCACCAGCTCCGTGCGGCTGCGGCAACGGCGGCCGAGGTGGCCTTGGGGCAGGGGGAGCGTTGGGGACCCTGAGCCACGAATCGCTCCTGGGACTTGTTACGTGCGCGCCTGCACCAACACCTGCCCTCTCCTTTGGCCTGAGGGCTGCGTTTGCGCTCCCTTGGCGTGGGGCAAGGGGCTGTGATGGAGCCCGGGGGAGGAGGTGGTGCACTGTGGGGGCGAGGGGAGGGGTCCCCCGTTGCTGCTGCGCCTCAGCTGTGGGCGGGGTCTGGCTGGAGGAGCCCCAGGTGCGGGCAGTGGGGCTGGCGGTGCCGGCTCCTCCCTGGAAAAGGGGTGGTGCCCTGCTCCGGGGGGCCAGTGTGAGCCGAGGGCGGAGCGGGGCGGAGCTGTGGCCGAGCGTCAGCGGGCTGCGAGTGTAGCGAGGGAGGAGGTGAGCGGGGGCTGGGTGGGGGGCCGCTGCGTGCCGGGTCAAGCCCCGAGGAGGGCTGCGGCGGGGCAGCGGCGGGTCGGAGCGGGCGGTGGGGAGAGCGAGGCTGTGCTGAGGGCTCGGTGGGGCTTCCGGGTGCATCGGCGGGAGGGACGGTGCCCCGCAGGGTGAGAGAGCGGGGAGGGCGGGCTCGCGGCGTGGCGGGAGCTGTGGTGGTGCGTGTGGCGGCTGGGCGGGCGGCCGTGTTGTGGCGCAGAGCATGCCGGGAGCTGTAGTCCTTGCGGCGGGGGGCTGCCGGGCGGCCGCGTTGTGGCGCAGAGCATGGCGGGAGCTGTAGTCCTTGCGGCGGGGGGCTGCCGGGCGGCCGTGTTGTGGCGCAGAGCATGCCGGGAGCTGTAGTCCTTGTGGCGGGGGGCTGCCGGGCGGCCGCGTTGTGGCGCAGAGCATGCCGGGAGCTGTAGTCCTTGCGGCGCGCGGCTGCCGGGCGGCCGTGTTGTGGCGCAGAGCATGGCGGGAGCTGTAGTCCTTGCGGCGGGGGGCTGCCGGGCGGCCATGTTGTGGCGCAGAGCATGCCGGGAGCTGTAGTCCTTGCGGCGGGGGGCTGCCGGGCGGCCATGTTGTGGCGCAGAGCATGCCGGGAGCTGTAGTCCTTGTGGCGGGGGGCTGCCGGGCGGCCATGTTGTGGCGCAGAGCATGCCGGGAGCTGTAGTCCTTGCGGCGCGCGGCTGCCGGGCGGCCGTGTTGTGGCGCAGAGCATGGCGGGAGCTGTAGTCCTGGCGCAGTGGCTGCCGGCCCTGTCACGTGGCTCGCCGGGGCGCGGCGGGAGGCGCGGTGTTCCGGCGCTCGGGTGCCGGGCGGCCGTGCCGCGTACGGTAGGCGCGGTGTATTTTTGGGGTTGGATTCGTGTTGATTTCTGGGGGCTTCCAGGTGCGGCCGCTCCCCGAGAAGCGGTGAGTTCCCCGGGAGCTGACAGAAGGGAAGAGGGAAAGGAGGAGGACCTTTTCCCCCTGCCCAGGGCGCAGATGATGGCCGCCGCCTCCCCGGCTCACCGGAGCTCCCGCTCAGCCTCCCCTGGCCCCCCCCTTGCCCCGTGCGCCTGCCCCCAGCCCCGGCACCTCCCCTGAAGCGTGCTGCGTAGCCCTTGGCCGCCCCCAGGCCCTGTCGTGAAGGCAGCGAGCCGGCCCTCGAGCGCACTGGATTCCCCCTCGGCGCAGGGGCCCTTAGCAGTAGCGCGGGGAAGGGGCGGTGTGTCCAGAAGCCCCTGCGCAAGGAGGGGCTTTGGCCAGGGTCGATCGACGGTAATGACGGTCGCTGTTTCTTCTTTCCCTCTCCCAGAGACCGTGCTGAGGACGTGGTTGTCTGTCCTTCCCCCGGGGATGCCGTTGACTGCAGCCGTCTCAGGCTTGCGTGGCTTCTCTCTGCCCGGCTTTGCCATCCTCGCAGCGCGGGGGCGAAAAGGGACACACAGAGCCCTTCCCGGCTGTGGACAGGAGCTGCCTCGGCTGAAGCTGGAGACGCCAACGAAAGGTAAAGCAGAAGAAACTGAAGGCGCTCTGGCTGCCAGCTGCCTTCCTGCCGCAGGCAAGAGAGAGCCTGTCCCTGCAGGTGAGGGAGGGAGGATCCCCCTTCGTAGCCCGCAGCGGGCCAGGCCACCAACGTGCACCGCAGGGTCTGTACGCGTAACCGGGAGTTGGGTACGGGCGTGTAGTGCACGAGCGAGCTAGGCTACGTGCCTAGGAAGCCTCATCTCGTAAGAGCGGTAAGACACCCATGTATCCTCTTTAGGTGGAGAACGGCCTAGAGTCTGGAGCTGCAGAAGAGGCAGGGCGGAGAGGAGGGGAAAGAAGCATCTGAACGGCTAAATTGTGCCAGCAGCGCTGAGAGCGAGAGTCGCGGTGAGTCCTGGGCCACTGGGGCCCCGTTGCCTCTCTTGTGCATCCTGGGCCCTCCCTGTCTCTCCCCTGGCCCCCTCTCTTTCCTTACCTGCTGCAAAATTATTTTTAGGTTTTTTTTTTTGCGTCCCCCCGCCCCTTCTTTCTCCATCTCGCTCTGAGTGGCTCCCTGCCTCCCGTCTTTTTGGTCCTCCCTCTCTCTGTCCTGTAGCCTGTGGCTACTTGTTCTTTCTCCGCCTCTCTCTGCCTGGCTCTGGCTCAGTTTTTTATTTTATATTTATGGAGAGAGCATCGGGCGTCCTCCTGTCTTTGCAGGGCTGACCCTGAGGAAGTGTGGTCCGTCGGTCGATAGCATGAATATATATCTATTTTGTGGGTGCACAAATCCTTTTCAGAGTGTCAGAGGGTAGGGGTTTTGTTCTGTTCAGTGTAAACATTGTTCTGTTTGGTGTATTTGTCGAAGACGAGAGTTTAGTGGGGGAGGTAGTCAGCTCTCTGGCTGGTTTGAGGTGGGCTATACGTGTTTGTCGGTCACCTCTCACCTGCCAGTTGTTTTGAACTAGTTTTATCTGGTTTTCCTTGGGAGTCACAAGGGGTTTGGGGCTCCCCGGTGGCGGGTGCTGTGGCCAAAAGAGAGAGCAGGGTCACAGAGTGCTTCATTTATGGGGCTGGCCTCGGCCATCTCCTGCACAAACTTCTGGTATGTAGCGATCGGGATTTGATTTCCTGAAGGAGAGGATGATGGAGCTCATCATAAGAGCATAATCATTTTCTCTTCCTTTGGCAGTACGGGCACCTGAGGGCCAGCCTGCTTTTGAGGAACAGCATGAGGATGTCGGTGTCGACGCTCAGCAGTGGAAGGAAGCTTCTTTTGGAGGCCAAGAAGATGAAGTGGAGTGTGTATTTGTTGTGTTTGATTTTCATTGCGGGGATGGGGAGGGGTGGGACATGGAAAACGCGGTCCCGGGCAGGGGAGGTGTCTATGACGTGGGAGGCCGTGAGAGAGATCATGGATGCTGCTGGACAGGTGTTAGAACCCGTTGCTCAGGTTGGACGGACCCGGCAGAACCACCGCACCATCTTAAGTAACGCCTGCTCACATACTGAGATTTTGGTAGTTGCCCCCACATCCCCGTTGGCTTTTCCTCATCGAGCTTGTATTTTGGCAAGAAGCGTCTCTCGTTAAGCGTTTGGGTCTAAGGGGTGTCCACGAGGCTACGTGGTGCCCATCCCCGTGAGATTTTGTGACCATCAAGTGATATTCAGCGTCCGTCTTATGCCCGTCTCCTGTAACTACTCTGCAGTTTTCACTTAAGGCTTGATAGCGCAGCGTTAGCTGAGGGCGGCATTTCCCGCGCTGGCCCCGCCACGCCGACGGCGTTTCCCCTGCCGGCCGCTGTCCGTTCCCTGTAACTGTGACTCTTGTCCTGGCAGAACCTTTGCCAAAGCCACCTTTGTGCTCCACAGCAGTCTGTTTTCTGTCTCGAGTATGTTTCTTTTCGGTATCGGCTACCCCAAAGCTGTGTACCGTTGGCTCAGGTCTCTCCGTGAGCTTCTGCGAGAAGAGAGAGCCTTCCTCTGTTTTTATCGATGCGTCTCCTGGGGTGGTTTTTTGTTGTCCTTTACAATTTAGTTTTGTCCCAGCTACTGAGGTGTTAATTTAGCTGCTTCGTACGGTTCCCGATACGCTTGTATATTTCCACGTTTCTTTTCATGTTTTTTGTCCTTTGAGACTGATTCAGTTCTGTTAAGGGACTGAGCGAGAGAGAGCGTTGAGGTGACTCCGAATGGTTGATGGTTTTACAGTAAATGATTTACTTTATAACCAGAGATAATTTCTGAGAAGGGGTTCTTAAAAGATTTCATTCTGCTTTGCCATTCCGCTGGCGTAGATGAGCCCCAGCCTTTCTTCGGGAGGCTCATTCTGCTCCTGGGCTTCTCTGGTACTGTTCCTTGAGTTGGTTGCAGGTTTTGAGCTGTCTAAGCTCTTTGGGTAGGTGTGTTTTGACATTTAGAGAGGGGGAGGTTTCTGGCTGAGGTAAGAGAGCAGTCAAAGTTGAGCAGCAGATATATATTAGGAAGTATACTTGTACGAGCTTTTGTTTTTCCTCGGGTCAGTAAGTTTGTGTTGGGTGTTCAGGGGTAGCAAGATGGTCTAATAGTGTGTTTTGGATTATTTGGTTTTGTGGGGGCGTTATGGTTTTGTCTGGGGTTTTTTTGGTGTTTTGTTTTTGTGTGTGGTAGGTTTTTTGTTTGGTTGGTTTTGCAGGAATTTTATGACTTGGCCGAGGGTAGAAGCGTATATTTTTCCCACCAGTTTTGCCTGTGTGTTGTGCAAGTTATTGACGTCATCTCTCAATAGGACTGATGCTGAGATGCTGCGGTAGGGGTTAGGGTGAGCGTGTTGTACGCGTCTGTATGTGGAGCTCTAGCCTTCCTTCAGAAAGCAGCAGGGACGTAACGCATAGTGTGTGTCGGGGTACGGAACTGCTCGTCGCCTTTCCCGATCGCCCGCGGAGTACCACGTTGTCCCGAGAACCTTTGCAGCTTGCGGCAGGTCCCTCGTAGATTATAAGCATCGGGGCTTCCGTTATTTTGTGGGCCTGTAGAGAGCACGGAGTCTGCGGGAAGCCGGAAGGTGGGAGGTGCTCGCAGAGCGCGGGGCGGAGGTGGGAAGGGCAGCTCCCGAGGAGCGGCTGACAGAGGGGCTTTAGGGGTGCAAATACAGGGCAGGAGCTGTCGGGAGGGAGTGAGGTTCCTTCCCTGACAGTTCAGGAGGAGAGGAGGGGTTTTTGAAGTCTTGGTACCAGGGGATGGTTGGGAAAGGGGTGTTCAAGTGTTAGCTAATGGTCGCGTTCTGTGTGCAAGCAGCCTCCGGTAGCCCAGTCTCCTTCCCCGTACGTGTCAGCGCGGCCACTCGAGCGTGCTGTCTGCCGAGAGGTTCTCCACGCGGCTGTTCATGGAGTCGCCTAGGAGTGAGTTACCTACAAAGGGAGAGTGTGTCACTACACCAGCCACGCCCGTTTGCTTCCCGTACTGCTTTTGGTGTTTGCCCTATCGGTGTCCGCCTGTGCTTGAGTCATCTGACACAAACTGTAATTTTTGTGTGTTGCGTGGTTTGACTTTTTCTTGCAGTTTAAGTCATAGGTCTAGGGTTAAGCAGGACAGTCGAGCGAGGCGTGGCAGCAAAGGCGAGCAGATGGCGTCGTGTGCTGTGACGGGGCAGGCTGTGCGGTCAGTCGTCTGGGATTTCTGCCTTTGGGGTCTCTGTGTTGCCAAACAAGTCAGTCAAAAGGATTTGTTAGTTTGTTTTGCGTGGTGAGCTCTTGCTTTCGGAAAGCAGTGTCTAATATCTGTGTGCCTCTCCGTCTTTCCCCAGAAGTGGGCCCGGCATTGAAGGTGACGGTTCCCCAGCCATCGGGGACGGACCGAGTACGTGAGCAGGCGCCTGATGCGGCCACTGACCCGGGAGGCACGGATCGGGAGGTGAGGGAGCCGTGTTGGCATGGTAGGGGAAAGGATGAGTCTGGAATGTGGCTGTTGGTGGAGATGCACGGCAGGGAGCCGGACACGGGAGGGAGGGGGCGAACAGAGCATCGTGAGAAGGTAGGTCAGCACGTGACAACGGAGGGGTCGTGCAGTGCGAGCACCTATGTGACTAGTTAACGAAGGGACTCACAAAACTACATGCAAAGCGGGATGTCTGCCCCCAGCTCGTCGGGCAAGGTGAGCGATGAACAGGAAACTGTAGCAGCGGTTATTTTTGAGGTGTGGAATTGTTTGTGAGCGGGCGGCCGCTTCCAGGCGCAGCGGTCACCTTGTCTCTCTGGTTCTCTAGGCGCCGTAGGTGGCGGCGGCCACGACATCCAGCCTCATTAGAGCGTGGGCGAGCGGAAGTTCACGGCGCTTCCGAGGAGGCTGTCGTTGCGGAAGTGGCCGGCGTTGAGTGGTGCGACGCTGAGTGATGGCACCGCGCGTTTGGAGTTGAAGAGTGTCCGTGTGACCGCAGCCCCATCCTACGTAGCCTGTGTGGCCTTTTTAAAGGATGGCTTTTGAGCCCCCGGATTTGGAAGCGAAGCTGAGGGGCCGATGCGGTCTTTGTGCAGGTGGCCGGTCGGTTGGGGGAAGCGCAGGTGGGGCCCGCAGGGGTTGTCAAATCAGTGGAGGGGACCGTTCAGAGACCGGACACGTTTGGGCCGAGAGAGGTTGTGTTGTCCTTTCTGCAAAACAGAAGCATCTGCCAGGCAGGGGAGTTCCTGCCTGTGCTTGTGCTGTTGTGTGGATTTTGTAGTCTGTCTTTGTTCCTTCCTGTACTCGGGTCTCGATGTGTCTGTTGTTCTCCGTGCTGAGCAGGCACCTAGGTAGCAATATTGAGGGTTTTGCAAGCCCTGGCTCATCGGCATAATGGTAACCGAGAGCTTCCTTTCTCGCATTTTAAGTCTACTGCATAGATTTGTCTTGTGTCTTAAATATTAGACCTTTATAGAAGGTCGTCTTTTTGCGGCGGTGGTTAAGGCGGCCTCAGTTCTGCTGCTGAAGAGCAGTCTGAATACGCAGGGCCCTTTTCTGGGACCTGTTCCCTGCACCTGAACGTTCTGAGGTCTTTAAGAGCGGCTCGTCGCTCGTGCGTCGTCCTAGTTGTGGGTATATGATTTTTTCGCAGGTGGTGATGGTACGTGACATCTCCGCGGATGCTATAGCTGCTTCCTCGCTGCCCTGCAGATCTTCTCGCCCGGTGGCATCTCTGGGCCGGAGGTCCGTGGTCTCGGTGAGAATTTTCTTAGGTGCCGCGATCACGTCGCTTGTAGTATTTGTGAGCAGTGTCGGTCCGTGCACGTCGATGCCTGTGTCAGAGCTGCTCCTCCGCCTGGGGGTGTAGCAGTGGTAGAGCGGGGGAAAGAATAGCAATAAGAGTATATGGTTAATGTTAATGTGCGTAGACTGTTTTGGCAACGCCCGTACAACCCTCGTCGGAGCGAGTGGCCGTTGGCAGCGGGCGAGGACGGTAATTTCCGGGGCGTTTTGTGGGTGCCGAGGGGATGACCGTAGCCGTCTGGGAGAGGCAGCTAGAGTGCTAGCTGAGCAGAGGGCATCTCTCAGCTGTTCAAGCTTGTACGTGCGTGGGGCTTAACATTTGATTGAAGGTATTTCCTTTAATGGCATGCAGTAGTTGGGCTCTAGATGGTATTCCTACGTGGAAGCAAGACCTGTGGAATGGTTAAGCTGTTGCTGTGCGTCCAGGTGACTTGTTCTCTCATGCTGTCCTTGCAGAGGATGAAGATGGAGCTGTGCAGGGTGATAGAGCAGAGCTGAGTAGAGCACACTAAGGCGGCGGGTCCGTGTGCAGGATTAAAGGGAAGATGCGACTGAAGGCTGTTTGAGGAGCATTTCAGGTGAGCTGGGTCGCAGTGAGGAGGCTCATGGGGCTGGTGACTTTGTTCTCTTTGCTCTCAGGAGCACAGCGCTATCCCTAGGGGCTGGCAAGGTTGTAATTGTGGGGCCGGCGCCCATCGGGTGCCTCTTTTTTTGCGTTACAGTTTAAAGTGTGGGTCACTCTGGTGTTTGAGGAGTTTCTGGGCAGTTGTTGTCTGCGGCGTCGTTCCCAGATGCATGAACAGCTCTGCTCTGTCGCTGTCCATTTTCAGGGAGCGTGATTTCTTTCCTGCATCCTTACAGTCTTAGGTCTTGTAGCTGGGCTTCTTGTGCCTCCTCCCTCTCAGTTTTGAGAGGAACTTCTTGTCACGGGCCCTGACGCTCTTCTAATCTTTTTGGATCGCGTTAGGGCCTCCTTGTGTCACTGTCAGGGTTCCGCAGGTCTTGTTGCTGGACGAGCTCTTCCGTCCAGTTGTCTCTCTGTTTGCCGAGAGCGTTCTCTCGTCTCGGAGGCGCGCAGTTTGTAGCGTTTCTCATAGCGTTGGTGTGTGCGTTTGAGTTTGTCTCGGACCGCCTTGCTGGCCCTGTAGAGTCGGGTAGGTGGCACAGCGATGAGAGGTTAGGGTTCATCTGTTGCTGTGCCAAGGCTGTTGGGGGAAAGGTTGTACCGTCATCTCGGATTGAGTGGCCCTCCTCAGCGGGCGAGGACCGTAATCACCGTGACATTTTGTGGGCTCGGAGGCCGTGACCGTAGCTATCTGGGAGAGGCAGCTAGAGTTCAGCTGAGCAGATTACCTCTGCAGGGTGTTCAAGCTTGTACGTGCGTAGGGCTTCATGTTTGAAGTCATATGTTTGTTTTAATGGCAGGTTATAGTCGGTCTTCAGGAACCGTTAAGGTACTGCTGTGCAACCAGGCGACTTGTTTGGTATTGGTTTTGGAGATGCCGAGGGACGAGTCGTGCAGGGCGACGGAGGGGAACTGAGGGGACCGATGTAAGCGGGTGAGTTGGTGCGTGGTGTATATAGAGGGAAGATGTGACCGATGGCTCTATGACTCCGTTGCTCCTTGCGTTTGTCTTTTGTTTTGGGTTTGAAGTAGCGTAGCAATGAGCAAAGGAAGCAAGGCGAGTGGTGATTGGTGGGCTGAAGTAGCAGCTCTTTTCTGAGGTGTTGTGTTGCTGGGGAAGTTATAAGCAACGCGCGTTGTTCGGGTGTTACGGACGGCGGGCGAGCTGGACACGGCACCTGGAAGTGGCGTAGGCTGGGAGGGAGGCTGTCGAGGGAAAGGGGTGCGAGACGGGGATCGGTGCGGGCAGGCTGTGGCATCGGGCAGCATCTCGGGAGGTGCCTTTTCGCTTGGCTTTTTGCAGGTGCCGCTGGCAGGCTCGGAGCGGTGCTGCCGCGTGCCTATGAGAGGTCTGAGAAGGTGGGGCAGCGGCCAGCATCTGAGACCAGAGAATGCTGTGGTCTGTCGTCGGGCTCTTCAGTTCTGTAGGTAACACGTGGGCCGTCTTTGGAACGGCGTATGAGCATTAGAAGCGAGCTGGGTAGTAACGAGGAAGTCACGGGGCGGTGATTTCTCACGAGCGTAACGGTAGTTTACTGTGTGTTGATACATTTGGTGCCACAAGCGATGACGGAAGCGGGGTGTGATGCTGGAACCTGTGCAGAGCAGGTGAGCCGATGGGCATGTTCCTTTTGATGAGGGGGGTGCTCTGGAAGAGATCTGTGTTGACCCGTGTGATACTTATTGCTGGCCCTGGTGTTTTTTGGGTTTTTGTTGTTGTTGTTTTTTTTTTTTTCACGTGATGAAGAGGCACCTGGCCACTGCGAGAATATCCTGGTTAGCTGGTGTGTTTCTTGTTGTGAAAGGATTCATAATCTGGCCCATCTGAAAGCCCCACAGTGTGACTTTTGTTAGGAAGAGATTTTGAAAAATTGAGATATTTCTTATTCAGTGAGGTTGCATTCTATGAACTTGCCATCAGAGTGCATCTTAGAGACAATGTCTTTGTCAGTAGAACTCATCAGCACAAGACTTGCAAAGTATTGGGGTTTTTTTTTAAGATAAAAAAAATCAATGGTCCTTGCGGAGATCCAAGCACAGCACATACTCCAAAGGTTGATGGCATTGGTAGTGCTTGGGTTCTCAGTTGTAACAGTCGAGATCCCATAAAAATACGGTTCCCCTGCATGCTTCGGTACAGCCAAACGCATTAGCATATCTGCCGGTCCTTCTTGGTAGCCCCATGTATTGCAACACTGGGGATTTGATTTGCGTGGGTTTTTTGTTGTGGTATTTTTTTTCCCCCAAAAGAAGTAAAACCGTATCGGGGATCTCTTCACTCACCGATTCCTCTGTCATAAATGAAAGTTTAAAAAAAGCTAACAGCGTCTGATTTACGACGTGACTTGCGCTGTTTCAGCTGTAACTGCCAAGCAGATGTAGGGTACGATTTATTAGGTGTAATTAAGCAGGTAGGTATTTGTTGTAAATATTTAACGAGGGGCGACTGAATGTTGGGGTGGGGGCGGTTTTTTCCCACCAGTATTTTGAGGGAGCGCTCTTAAGTATTTTATTTCAGTCTCGCTTTGGATGCGCGTTTCCCTGGCAGTTCAGCAGCATCTCTCGGGCGGGGCAGCTGGGCGGACGTCCCTCCCGACTCCATAACACGCCAAAACCCCCCAGTCACGTTGCTGCTGTGTATTTTGGAGATAGATAATCTTATGGCGCGCGTGAACGGCTGTGTGAGTTAAATGAACGCAGAAGGAAAATGGAAAGCTTTCAGAGCCTAGACGCTCATATTGGATGTGCGTAAACACGCGCCCGCCTTCTCAGCACAAAGTGCATTACTGAGATTTATTCTGAATTTTTTACGTTACTCTTTCAAGTTTGACGCTTCGCTTCAGGCTTCATGGAGCCAGGCAGCAAGACGTGCGGCGGCAGGGCGAGGGCTGTAGCTGCTGCGGCGGATCTGTAAGCGGAGGTTCCGGTTCCGGTACAACTTTGCCCCGCAGCCTCACGGGGTTATCTCCCCGCAGCGGTGCCGTAAGGAAGGGATGAGACGTTTTCCAGCACCAGCCAGAGCGTTCAGTGTTACGCGAAGAATCTGTTCAAAATGGTATCGGTTAGTCTTAATACCGTTTTCAAGTGTTCCAGTCCCTCTAGCTTTTAAAGGAGGTGTTGTGTTTTGACATGACCCGTTTGCCCAGAATCTTGCTGCGGCTCAATTTCCTTCCTATCCCTTGTGCTGACTGAGCTCCTCCATTTTCTTCTGTGCTATTTTATTCACGTGCTGAAATATAGTTTGGGATTTCTGTTTTTCAGATGTCTTCTCAGTGTCTCGTGATGCTCAAGAGATGCCCCCCGGCCCGGGTTTGCCTGCCGGTCGTTAAGCGTGGTGAAGGTAAGGGGCCATCCCTCTGCCTGGGGGCTCCCGGCTCTGTCTCCAGCGGGTGCCCCGCAGGTGCGGCCGCGAGGGCTGCCTGGTGGGGAGAGTCGGGGCCCCCAGGGACCGGGGCTGTTTGTCGCCCCGGGGAGCCCGTCCCAGCGCGGGAACATGTCCGAGCAGAGCCCGAGAGAGACGTGACGCCGTCCTCTGGCACGCTCCTGCTCTGCTGTGGGGCGGCCGCCAGCCTGCGGACAGGGGCTGGGGGGGCTGCAGCTGTTTGGGGGGCTGCCCCACCTTTTAGATTTTAGCAGAGCTCCCCCTTTTCTGGGGGGTGTGGGGGTGTGTGTGTGTGTACCTTTGTAAATGGCACTATTAAAGTAATGAGCTGCAGGTTGGAGTAGATTCCCTTGTTTAGTGCCCTTCTTGGGGGTGAATAAAATTGGGGGGGGGGGGGGGGGGGCGGTGTGATGATGTCATGCAGGGCGCCCCGGTGTCACTGGGGGAGCTGATAATGTGTCAGAGGAACAGGTGAGTGGGGGCGTCATGTAGGGGTTCCCCCCCAAAAAGGGGGGTTGCAGCCCCAAAATGCCTGAAAATTCAGGGGGGCTATTACAAAAACCTCTTATTTTAAAATCCCTTTATACATCTATCAATTAATATTACATGTCAATATATATAAAATAAGAACTTCTCTCTCCTATATTATATAACGTATTTCAGGATACAAAAATTCTACATCGAGATACAGGGTTTTAAAACACAAAAGTAACTCGACTGTCTAAATATCTAAATTAAACAATAAAGGAGTTTAAAATGAAGAAAAAGGACAGATGAAGGAATTCAAAGCAGAAGAAAGTCTGGCTAGAGCGAGCATCTACGCTTAGTGTGTGTTACATAGTCTAAGCAGATGTGTAATCTAAATAGAGGTTATATAGAGTGAAATAAGCCTAGGTATAACTGTAAGTAGATGTCTAAATAGAGAAGTCGAAAAAGATTGAAGTGTCAAAGGGTAAGTAAGCAGATAGCTAGCCTAAATAGGTGGTTTATATACGTGTTAATATGGAAGTCTGAACAGGTATGTGTAAATAGATATTCTGTGTAAGTGTAAATAGCCTAAGTAGGTGTAAGTGTAAATTTAATAGCTAAGTCTAAACAGGTGTTGTATGTAAATGTAAAATAGATAGTATATATAAACTATAGATGTACTCCGTAAGGATGTGTAAGTAGACACACAAGTGCAAATGTCTATGCTATATAAGGTTTTAAAATGCAAAGAAACCATGTTGATAGAGATGTTTATAGAGAGGCCCCCACCCCCCAATCAACTGAAGACACAAAAGCGCTTTCAAATGCTGCCCCTTTCCCGTTCTCCTTCTCCCATCCCGATTTGGGGCCGATTCCCCCAGGGACTTCCCCCTCTGGGGCTGCGCAGGCAGCCTGGGAGCTGCTGCCAGGGCAGACAAACACCCCCAAAGCCCCCGAGTCTGGGTCTGCAATGGGGGGTGAAAAACCCCAAACAGCCAAAACACCCAAACAGGTTTGGGGGAAAGAAAATAATTGGGGGCTCCTGGGAAAGCCCACTCCTGCTGGGTTTGTGCAGCTGGAAAGGAGGGGGGGGGGGGGGGGGGAAGCGGTGGGGGGGGGGGGGGGGTGGAACCCCACTAACCATTCTCGTGCACAAAACCAGGAGCAAAAATCACCGATTTCTTTGTTGTGGAAAGGGCCAAAGAGACCCAGAAGTGAACCGTTTGGAAAAGCAATCCCAACTTCGTTCCTTTGGCTTTTTTTGCTTTTCCATAAGGTAAAACCCCCAAAAACCCCAACAACAAAAAAAGCCAAGCCATCCAAACAGAAATCAGCACCACCAAACGACCGCCCCAAAAACCCCAAATTGGGGAAAATCTGGGGTGAAACAGCGGCAGTTTGAGGGGCATTGCTGGGGCTTATCCGGAATGGATTCTCCGGAGCGGGTCGGTTATCTGGAGCGGATCATCTGCTGCAGGTGAGCCCAGGTGAGTTGCCCGTTGTGGATTATCCTGGGGGGACCCCCCTGGTGTCAGTCATCCCCATGCACGTTCCCCATGGCGTGTCTGCCCAGACATGCCCCTGTCCGGCAGTGTCCGCCTCCTCCCCCGCCCTCCCTCTGCGTGTGTCTGTGCCCTCCCAGACGCTGTCCCCTGAGATGGCCCCCCTGCATGACTTTTTTTCCCCGGTGACATTCCTCCCCCCCGCTTCCCCTGGCCTCCTGTTCTGTGCTCGCTGAAGCCTCGTGCTTACGCAGGATGAGCAGTGGCGAGGCGAGGCGCTGCCAAGCCAACGAAGCCCAAGGCTCAGCAGCGCACAACTCCTTTGCAGGGCAGCCGCTGGCATCTGGTCTGCCTGGCTGCCCTGTGCCCCGACGCACAGCTGCCCCCCTCACCCCGGGCAGCCTGCCTTCAGAAGGGCAGCTGTGTTCCCCTGATGGATTTTCTTCTTTAACCCTCCAGGACCTGTTGACTTGCTGCTCTCCCTGTCCCAGCCCTGATGCCGCAGGCCTACAGCAACTGATGGGGCTTACTCCGGGCGGGTGTGGGGGTGGGAAAGGGGACCTTTTCCCCCAGGTGGTTTGTGCTGCTTCTCCTCCCTCGGGCGTGGGGTGGGGGCGAGTGGGGCAGAAGGGAGGACAGTGCGCATGCGCAGTGGCGCCTTTGCTGCTCTCTGCTGCCACCGTGCGGCCAAACCGCGGTACTGCAGGCGGGCAGCCGCGCATGCGCAGTGGCGCCTTTGCTGCTCTCTGCTGCCACCGTGCGGCCAAACCGCGGTACTGCAGGCGGGCAGCCGCGCATGCGCACTGGCCACCTGTTTTCTGCGCGCTGCTTTCACCGAGCGACCGAACCCCGGGACTGCAGGCGGGAGCTCCGCTACCCTGGTAGAGATTTCCACCCGCCCCTTAACCGATCGCGGCAGTCACCGGTCGATCAAAACCGGGTACTGCAGACGGGAAGCCGCCCGTTCCCGAGGGTGAAGTTTTCCTCTGGCCGCTGCTGTTGCCGTGCAAGCAGATGCTGGTACTGCAGGCGGGCGGCCGCGCATGCGCAGTGGCGCCATTTTAGCTCTCTGCCGTCATCGTCCGACCAAGGCGCGGTACTGCAGGCGGGCAGCCGCGCATGCGCAGTGGCGCCATTTTAGCTCTCTGCCGCCATCGTCCGACCAAGGCGCGGTACTGCAGGCGGGCAGCCGCGCATGCGCAGTGGCGCCATTTTAGCTCTCTGCCGCCACCGTGCGACCAAATCGCGGTACTGCAGCCAGCAGCCGTGCACGGGCTGTAGCGACACTTCGCCGCGCTCACTTCTCCATGCCACTTAGTGACACCCCCCCCCCCGCTACCTGGTGACGGCACCGTGGGGGCTGGAGCCGTGTACCACAGCCCTTAGCGACAGGTGTTGACCCCTTGCGATAGCCCGGTGAGGGTGGTGCTGATACTCCTCGCCACGCTCTTAGCAACGGGCCCCGCCCCCGGCGATGGGCGGGCAGGCGGTCTGATGGCTGACCCACCTGGCCCCACCCACCTTTGCGACAGGCCCCGCCCCCTGGCGAGGGCCTGGTGGGGCGGGGCCGTGCTCCTGTGCTCCCCAGCACCCCCAGTTAGCAACAGGCCCCACCCCCTGGTGACAGCCTGGGGGTGTTGCTGGTGCTGCCTGGCCCCACCCTCCATAGCAAGAGGCCCTGCCCGTGGTGATGGTTCCAGGGGCATTGCCAGCGTCCCTTTGGACACACCCCCTTAGCGACAGGCCCCACCCCCTGGCAACGGCCCGGGGGGCGGTGCCGGCTCTCTCCCCTTAGCGACAGGCCCAGCCCCCTGGCAACGGCCCGGGGGGCGGTGCCGGCTCTCTCCCCTTAGCGACAGGCCCAGCCCCCTGGCAACGGCCCGGGGGGCGGTGCCGGCTCTCTCCCCTTAGCGACAGGCCCAGCCCCCTGGCAACGGCCCGGGGGGCGGTGCCGGCTCTCTCCCCTTAGCGACAGGCCCAGCCCCCTGGCAACGGCCCGGGGGGCGGTGCCGGCTCTCTCCCCTTAGCGACAGGCCCAGCCCCCTGGCAACGGCCCGGGGGGCGGTGCCGGCTCTCTCCCCTTAGCGACAGGCCCCGCCCCCTGGCAACGGCCCGGGGGGCGGTGCCGGCTCTCTCCCCTTAGCGACAGGCCCAGCCCCCTAGCAACGGCCCGGGGGCGGTGCCGGTTCTCTCCCCTTAGCGACAGGCCCCGCCCCCTGGCAACGGCCCAGGGGGCGGTGCCGGCTCTCTCCCCTTAGCGACAGGCCCAGCCCCCTGGCAACGGCCCGGGGGGCGGTGCCGGCTCTCTCCCCTTAGCGACAGGCCCAGCCCCCTAGCAACGGCCCGGGGGGCGGTGCCGGCTCTCTCCCCTTAGCGACAGGCCCCGCCCCCTGGCAACGGCCCGGGGGGCGGTGCCGGCTCTCTCCCCTTAGCGACAGGCCCCGCCCCCTGGCAACGGCCCGGGGGGCGGTGCCGGCTCTCTCCCCTTAGCGACAGGCCCCGCCCCCTGGCAACGGCCCGGGGGGCGGTGCCGGCTCTCTCCCCTTAGCGACAGGCCCCGCCCCCTGGCAACGGCCCGGGGGGCGGTGCCGGCTCTCTCCCCTTAGCGACAGGCCCCGCCCCCTGGCAACGGCCCGGGGGGCGGTGCCGGCTCTCTCCCCTTAGCGACAGGCCCCGCCCCCTGGCAACGGCCCGGGGGGCGGTGCCGGTTCTCTCCCCTTAGCGACAGGCCCCGCCCCCTGGCAACGGCCCGGGGGGCGGTGCCGGCTCTCTCCCCGTAGCGACAGGCCCCGCCCCCCGGCAACGGCCCGAGCCTGTGTTTGCTCCGCTCGGGGGGGGGCTCGGTTTGGGTGTTTTCTCTCCCCCCCCCTCCCGCGCCGGGAGCTCCAGGCGGCTCCCGTACGGCTCCCGGGGCCTTCACCCCTCGGGGGGCTCGGCCCGCCCCTTTCGCGGGGCGCTGTGGGAAGGGCGGGGGCGGGGCCCGGGGGTCGAAGAGCCCCAGCCGGGGCTCGGGCAGCTCTCGCTGCCCCCGGGCTCCTCTGGCGCCGGGGCTCCCGTGTTCCCTCGGGCGGTCGCAGCTCTGGGGCTGTCTCAGCCCCCCGGGCAGGCGTGCTCTGGCGTTTAGAGAAGCGGGGGCGTTGCCTGAGGTAAGGCTTCCAGAGCTTGGCGCTCTTTGGCAGCAGCTGTACTAGAAAGGTCCCTTGTGGCCTGCTTTGCTTTTTTTCTCCCGGGATGCTGTTTTGGGCGCTGAGGGGGCGGTGAGGCGGTTTAGTGGTATGGTGTTCTGTTTGGGGTTTGGTTTTTGCTTTGCTGGTTTTCTTCCCCCTTGTGAGATCATTTTATTCGTTTATCATTTCACATTATCATTTACCCCGCGCCATTTCCGTCCCCTCTGGGCAGCAGCGGATCCGCCGCTCGAGGGCGAGGAGCTGGGCCGACAACGGGCCGCTGCAGACTCTGGTCAGGGTACGAGGCTGCTCCCTGGGGAGCCGGCGCAGGGGGCGCGGAGGTACGCGCGGGCACTTGTCGGTGCCCCTGACCGGTGAAGGGGAGGTTAAATTGTAGGAGTGCAAATAAACACATATTATTTAGGGAGGAGTCGTGACTCAATTTAATCGCAGCTATTACTGAACAAACCAGGCAGTCATTATTCCTAATCTGTAATTAAAAAAAATAAAGGCAGTCCTTTTTTATGCCATAAATAGAGTTGCGAGTCATTAATAGCTCAATCTAAATGCAGCCGTTATTAAATCAACTGCAGGCATTAATGACTCCTGATCAGAAACAAAATAAGGAAATTTTAGAATCTAGAATGAAAATCGACCCGGAAAGCTAAATTGGGAGCGGGTAGTACTGAAATTGTAACAGGGCTGTTAGAAAGTTCGGAGGCAGCGACAGCTCCTGCTTCCAGCCCAAGCAGTAAACGAAGCTTTGGGTTCTTAAATGAAGAGAAATAAAGGTGAGCTGTTAAACAGTGGCTGGGTTCAAGCGTAGCTATTAAGAAAATTTGCAGGTACGGGTGATTCCTGACCAGAACTAACAATTCCAGAAGATTTAGATTTAAAAATTACAAAGCTAATGGAGTGCCACAACCGCCCGGATGTAACCGCAGCCGCTTTGGGGGAATGCCCCAGCCCCCCCAGCCACCGCTATTAATTACTGCCAAGGAGAGCGAGAGTGAAAGTAGAAGCGGTGCAGGTGAAATGCGAGCAGTACGCTTTTCCTAAGTCATCCCTTCGTGTCAGGAGAGGAAAGCAAATGGAAAGAAGATGTTTGCAGGGGGTCTGTGCTGGGTTACCTGCACGTCTCTTCCGTGCATCCTTGAGGAGACATTTAGCTCCTGTTGGGCGCTCGCAGGTGGGGACAGGGCGAGCTGGAGGCAGGATCGGTGCCGGCACTGGTAAAGGGACGGGCGACGAGCTGAGAGAAGAGGGGGCAAGGGCTGAAAAAGGGTCTCCAGTTCTGCAGGGAAGGCAGCGGGATGTGACTCGGCAACCGCTCTGACGAGTGCAGGGTCATTCGCTGCGATGAAGTCAGGGTCTGTGGCTGGCCCGGAGAGGCAGCAGAAATCCCAAACTCTTTGCGGGGGTACCGGCCAGATTAGGGCAACACCTGAACAGTAAAACCATTTAGGGGAAGCAGAGCTGGGCTGCACCGCGTGGCCAACCTCCCTCTTCTCCGTGAGTCCCAAAGGGGCAGCTCCAAGAATGTGCTGAGAATTAATGTCTTGCGCTAAAAATGAGACGCAAGTAGCACCCACCCGTGAATTTTATTTTCTCTCTCGCTCTGCCGCTCCTGCCTGCTTGTCTCTCCTCAGTGCGCACCTGCACCTGTGCTCGGATGGGGCAGCTGAGGGAAGGTGCTGCCATCTCCCCGGCCCCGGCGGACCGCCCCTCAGCTGTGTCCTCTGTCAGGGAGCGTCGTCATCTCTCCTGCCCCCCAGAGCGTGTCCTGTAGTGGCAGACGCGCGGGCTTTTCCCTGCACGCGCATACGGGAAGGGAAGGGAAGGGAAGCACAGTGAGAGCTGGGCTTGTCAAAGCGTAATGGGGGTGGTGGGAAGCGTAGCTAGAACCGGAGAGCTACAGCACAAAAGCGAAGCGGACGGGACACAAAAGTAAAATGGTGCACAGGAATGCTGAGGAGAGAACTCCCGCAGCACGCAGGAAATCAGTGTCAGAATCTATTTTCTTCTGACTGCCAAATTAAAAATAATGGCACGCTTTGCAACGCTAAACTCGCTCTAATCGTCTGAACTGTTTCTTTCCAACCCCCCACCGCCCCCAGCACACCGTTCAGCCTCCTCAGCCTGAAATGCCTTGTTTTCCTTCTTTTTTTTTTTTTCTTTTTAATGACAGGGCAACTTCTGTTCCCGAGGTGGTGCCTACAGTACAGCTATCTCTTCGAAGACAGTTTGGTTTAGGTCAGAGAATGTTTAGCCTGGACTGAATCAGCCTCTGTTTCTATTTCTGGAAATCGTCGGTCCTGTGCATCAAGCCCGGAAAAAAGGAAATATGAACCAAAGGACCTGGGGCCTGCAGGGCTAGGAAAATATTTGAGAAGAGGTTCAGTGGGGAAATGACTGTTTGTCTGTGGGGCGTCCAGGCAAGCAACCCAGCTGCTAGAAAGTGGCGCTGTCCCCAGGGTGGCCTCGGCGGTCCCGTCGGAGTCGGGGGAACAAGGACAAGGCAGGGGGAAGCACCTGGCCTGCCGTGTGGACCGTGACTGTACAAAGCACGTGTGATGCACTGCAAGTTTACCTGTTTAAACTGTGAGTTAAAGAAGGTGTGCAGTTGCTTTGTAAACAGCCGACGCTCTAAAGCTACACCCATCTAATTGCTAGCTGTATTAAATCTATCGTATTGCTGTTTCTGCATTAAAAAAGAAAAAAACCAACACACCTATGTAAGCACGTCTAAGTACAATGGAAAACCACTGTTTAACGCGTGGCATGTGCGGGTGCTTTTTTTGGGGCGGGGGGGGTGGGGTGTATGACAAAAACCTGCGAGAGACACACGCACACACGCACATGTCATGTTTAGCGCTCACCTAAACCCAAAAAAGAAAATCCACTCTTTATTTTGCAGCATTAGCATTAGCTTCCAGCGCACAGCCTGAGCGCGCACCTCTGCTCTCACCATCTGCTCCCTCTTCAACCGTGCGTGGCTGTCATCAGCTTGCACAGGCTTTGCTCGTGCAAGTTTCCGCGACGGCTTACGAGAAGGCAGGCAAACAGACCCAGCAAGACGCGTAGTGCCTTCCTCTAGGGGCTCCGTCCAGCCTTTGTTAAAATGAGCAGAAAAGAAATCTGCTGCGGCCTTTGCCCTGACTGACTCTTACAGAGAGCATCTGACTTGACCCGCAGCAAAACGATGCCCCAGGCAGCAGCACGTATTGGCGCGGACCGCGGTTTCACCCACCTGCTTTACTGCGCCGGTCCTTTCCCACGGCCGATGCCGCAGATGTGGCGCGGCCCACCCCCAGACCTCTTTACGAGGGTTCCCTGGGCTCTGCAAGTCGCCTGCTGGACGTGTTGCTGATTCGGGCACGGGCAAAGTCAGCTTCTTCGCTGGCCTCGGGCCAGGGCAGCCCCGTACCTGAGGGAAACTGAGAATATCTCCAGCGAGATCTCACCGGGAGGCTGGGACCTCGTCAGTAGGGGAGAAGGCCAAGCGACTGACACTGAAAGGGAGCTCTTTGCTAGGCTGTAGATCGTAAAGTTAAAAAAGAAAACAAACCTGCCTTTTTTAAAATGCCCCCCTTTGAGTCTGCCACGTTTGATACAGATTTTTTAAATTGCAGGGTCTATCTCCTACAGGCCTCATGCAAAGGGAAGCAAGTACCTCTGGCTCTCAGGACAAGGGGGTCCCTCAGGAGCCCAGGTGCTCACGCCAGCCGGCATCTGGCACAGCACAGGGCAGGAGCTTTGGCAGTAGTACGTGAGCTGAGAATGAGAGTCCGGCAGCGCTGCACGCTTCTCCTGTGAGCCGCCGAGGCTCGCGCGCTGTGCCTTCCGCAAATAAAAGGCCAGAAGAGTCAGCATTTCTGCTAGTTCCAGCCTCATCCGCACCCTCGTCGGTGTAGCTGTAAGCAAGCGTCCCGTAGCGACTGGGAGCGTGGCAGCTGGGCTTCCTGCGCTGCCTTAGGTTGTGCCCTTGGAGAGACCCTTCTCCGAGCCCCGTGAGCCCCGGGGTGGGTGGGCTGCGGTGCCGTTCAACGCTGAATAGGCACGAAGGCCTGTAAACAAAATGTATTTATATCGCACCCGTACCCGGCAGCCAACCGCCGCTTTATTTACGTATCCTGCACCTCCTGCCGACGCTTTTAAACTTAGCCGATATTGCCGCAGTTTTCACTGACGGGGCAGGGGACTGCCACGCTGCAGGGGCAGTGTCTGGGTGTCTGCCACGGACACAGACGTCCTCAGCTGGGTAGGGACAGGGTGAGAGCTGGAACAACTCTGCTGACATGTACGGGCCGTCCCAGGGCAAGGCTCCTGGGTCTGGGGGCTGAAAGGCGAGCCGCGCTGGGTGGTTGGTGTGGGAGTTGTGGAGCAAGTAGGGGGGAAAAAAAGCAACAGGAAAAAAACATCCAAATGTTTCACAGCAGGTAGAAAGCTTGGCAGAAAGCAAACTGAATGCTGTAAAGACAAAAGCCGAAAGCCGGCTATGGACTGGACGAAAAGAGTCAGTGCCACGGAAGGAGGTTATTTCTTCCACTGACCGTAGGAGGCTTTTCTGTGAGAAAACACAACACCTCTTCTTTCGGCTACGGCGCGGTACCGCAGCAGTAACGGGCCAGAGCGTGCGAGCGCCTCTGGCAGTATCGGTAACGGCCGGGGCACGGCCGAACGGCCAGCCCACCTTCCGCACAAGGAGAACACCGTTCCCCTGGAACGCCACGCAGACCCAGGACGGGTACGGCGGAGGCCGAGCCCAGGCGCCCCCATTGCCAAGGACCACCTTGGCCTCGCAGCGTCTCACGCTGCGGGGTGTTTTGCAGGCCGTGGCTAAGCTCAGGCCCCCTGCTCGTGGCTGCCCCCGGTCCCCCGGCGCCGGTCGGGCCCCAGCCCCCAGCGCGGTGCGGCGCAGGGCAGCGGCCCAGCAGGGCGGCCCCACGGGCCCCAGCCCGCACCCCCCCCCCGTGCCTGCGGGCAGGGCCCCGCGGCCGCCGGCCCCTTCCTCCTCTGCTCGCTCCCGTCGCGGACGGCTCGGTACGTGTCACGAGCGGCAGCCCCGTTCAGCCGCTCCCGGAGGGCGCGCGGCTCTGCCCGGCCGTGACCGGGGCCCGCAGGGGTCTCTCGCTCGCCCGCTCGCCCCGAAAGGAGCCGGCCCCGAGCCGGCGCGTCCCGCCCCGCCCGGCCCTCGGCGCCCTCGCGAGCTGAGCGCGGCCCGGCCAGCAGGGGGCGCTGGCGCTCACCGGCTGGGCGCGGGGGCGGTCCGGCGCGGGGGCGGGGCCGGTGGGGGCCGGTCCTTCCGGCCGCCCTCTAAGGGCCGCCCCGCGGGGCCCGGGCTTCCGGTGGCGCGTGCGCGGCGGAGCGGAGGTGGGAGAGGTGCGTGGGGCGGCCGGGTCGCGAGGGGTCTCTTTGCGGTGCCGGGGCCCCTCTGCGGCCCGGCGTGGGAAGCCCGTGGCCGGCGGAGACTGCTCGGAGCTGGGCGGGGAGCGCCGCGGCAGTCCGGCCGCAGGCAGCCATCCCCTGCGGTGGCCGGCATCCCCTCGGGACTCCTGGAGGCCTGGCGGCTCCCGATCCTCGTCTGCGGCAGCCGCCTGAGAGAGCAGCGCGGCCGTAGCCGGGGGCCGGAGAGCGCTGGTGGGTGAGTTCGGGCAGCGGTGGGGGCTCCTTGTGGGCCGGGGGTGGGGGGGGCTCCTTGTGGGCCGGGGGTGGGGGGGGCTCCTTGTGGGCCGGGGGTGGGGGGGGCTCCGTACGGGCCCGACCCTGGGCCGGGCGGGGGGGGCTCCGTCGCGCCGGGCCCGGGCCGGGCCCGGGGCCGGGCGGGGGGAGCTCCGTCGCGCCGGGCCCGGGGCCGGGCGGGGGGGGGCCTCCGTCGCGCCGGCCCCGGGGCCGGGCGGGGGAGGGGGGGGGCCGGCCCCTCCGTGCCGGCCCCGGGGCCGGGCGGGGGAGGACTCGGGGGCCGGCCCCTCCGTGCCGGCCCCGGGGCCGGGCGGGGGAGGACTCCGTGACCGGCCCGGGCCCGTGCTCGTGCCGGGGGGGGGCTCCGTGCCGAGCTCGGGCCCCGCAGAGAAGCCCTGGTCGGGCATCGTTCGCTTTTGCACAATGTAGGGCTTTCCCCGTTTATTTTCTGTGTACTGTGTTTTGGGCCACCTGAAACCCTTTGGCCGGGTAGGTTTGGTGCGGGGAGATGGCAGGTCTGGAGCCTGAAAGATCTCGGGTGGGGGGCGGGGGAGGTATTTTTGCCTTAAAACTCTGAGCCCACCTCGTGTGTCATGTCGTGAGTCTCGTGACTGTGGCAAAAGTCTCAGTCCGGCGTTTTCTGATAAAAAACTTCTGAACGGGTGCGTGTGTAGGCACGGGGAGATTTGCGCAGGGTGACGGAGCCCCTTGCGCTTCTGTGCTAATGTCTGCCTGTTCTAGATCTCCAATGTTGGAAAGCCTTTGTTTAGTGCCTGGTTGTGCCTGCGTAACAAATCTTTTAGCTGCTGATGTGTTATACCTCTGCTGTGAACTTTTTCCTGGGTGGCTTGATTGTTTCTGGTTGTCCGTGTAAATCTAGGCAGCTGTTTTCTGCCCGGTGGTGAAGCCTATCGCTTTGGATAACAAAGGGCAGGAGAGCAATAAAGAAAAAGGTGATCTGTCTGCTGCAGCTCCTTGCAAACGATTCGTTCCTTATTTTCTGCCCTTGGGTAGGTGTTGTGCTTTCCAGATAACGCAGCCTCTCCTGTGCCTGTCCACGCCGTGCATTTTTGTCCTGCCCTTGCTTGAAAAGGCTCTCCTTGCCTTCCTCCTCTCTGCTGCAGTTGGCTTAATCTCTCGCTGCTGCTGCTGCTGCTGGAAGAGGGATAAAGGGAGTGTTGTCGATGGGGTTGTTAAAAGCTTTTTCGCGGACTGTAACGCGTGGGAAGGGGTGGGCGGGGGGGGCAACTCAGTACGGGGGAGGATCAGGCTGCGGGGAAAATGGGAAACCAACATCACCTTCCCCTCCTACGGCGCAGCCCGGCCGCACGGCTCCCCGGGGATGCCCCTGCCCGCGGGTGTACCGTGTGTGCGCCCCCCGCGTGGGGCGGGGGACGACGACACACACCCCCACACCGTCGGCGGCACTGGGGCAACCCCTGCCCCAGGGCTCCGCGCTCGTACCCGGCTCTCCCCGCTCCGGCACGGCACGGGGCTGGACGCACCGAGGAGACCCCGGGGCGGCTTTTCGCGGCTGGGCGAGAACAGGGCCCGGCCCCGAGCAGCAGAGCGGGCACCGCCGGTAGCTCGGAGGAGCGGGGCCGGCTCGGCTCGAGGCGTCGGAGCGAAAAGGGACGAGAACCGGCCCGGAGCGTCCGGGGGTTGCGGGGGGGCGGCGGATGGTCCGGTGGCCGGGTTCGGCTCCGTGCCGGGCCGTGGGGCAGCCGGAGCCGCGCCGGGGGGCAGGTGAGGAGCCGCGTGCGTGGCTGGGCGCGCTGTGGGTCGGCGGGTTTCGGCTGTGGGGTCTCCCGGTCCGCGGAGTCCCCGGGGGGGGGGGGGGTTGCGGGCAGCAGCGGCCCCGGGCCGAGCGCTGTCGTGGGTCGGTGGTTGGGTTTTGGGGCCGAGCCCGTGCCCGGCCGTGGGGAAGTAGGGGCAGCCCCACCCGGCTCTCGGCTGCTCCTCGTCGGGGTCGGGCGGCGGCGGCGACCCCGGCGGGGGCTCCTGCGGTGCCGGGCGGGTCCCCCCTTGCCCGCGAGGCAGGCAGGGACCCCGGCTGCTGCCGCCGCGGTTTGCTGGAGGCGGGCTGGGCCCGGCCCCCTGTGGGGTTGGGGTGCGGGCCCGGCGGTGCCGGGGAAACGAGGCCTGCGAGAGCAGGAGGAAAGCGCTGCCGGGCCGGCGCTGGGCTGCCCCGCCGGGGTGCGGGGCCGGGCCCGCGCAGTTCAGTTCCCGAGGCCTCCCCGACAGTGCCCGCGTGGGCCGTGGGGGTGCGGGGCTGCGGGGTGGCTGCGCTCTCCGCGGCCCTGAGCGTTGCCCGTGGGGACTGCGGAGGGGGCCGGGACGCAGCCAGGCTCAGCTGGTTTGGTCCCTGAGCGGGGAGAGCGCAGCTCTTCTGTTCCTGGGCCGTGAGAGCAGGCTCCTGTGGCTGACGCCGGGGCCCTGAAACAGATCGAGTCGTGCGTTTTGAGGGCCTGACCGAGGGGACTAAGTCGTGTGGTTTTGGGCTGAGGAGCAGAGGTCGAGTGCTGCATTTTTGGGACTTGAGAACAGGCTCAGCAGCTGGGCTTTTTGGCTCAGAAACGGTCCCAAAGTGAGCTGGTTTGGGGGCCAAAAGCAGAAGCCGGTTTGGCTGCTTGTGCAGGCTGGGGGGTTGGGGTGGGGGCATTGGGGGCTGCAGGGGAAAGCAGGGGTTGGGCAGGGTACGCGGACCCTCCCCGGAGGTGGGGGTCCGGTCACATCGGACCCCGAAGTTCGGGAGGCCGGCATGCACCAGAGCGAACTCGCCACCTGAGGCGGGTCTCTGGAGGAAGGGTGCTTTTTGGATCCAGCACAGCACACCCTCTTTGGGTCCAGCTCTTCTTTCTGTGCTGCTTAGGATAGTTATTAACCAATTAATTAATCATACAAACTAAGTCACAGCAGCTCTATCGGCTCCATCGTGGTTCGGAGCTCTGAATCAGTTTCATTTGGTGTCTAACACGTTTTTTTTCCCCAAGGAGAGGCTAAGTTTCAAAGTTAGTTCTCACAAGTGTGTCAGTCGACAAAATTGAGTTATGATTATTAAAACCACAAAGGTGACAGGAGTCTCACAGATCTGGTCTATTTCTGAAAATGTATTCATCCCATGCAGATGTCGTCGGGATACAGATCATCTGCATCTTCATGCTCTGACAAGACAAGATGCTGAGACAGGGATGAGCTCCAGAAGGACTGCTGAAAAGAAAAAAAAACCCGCACTCCACAAAGTCATGGGGGGTGGTTTTTTTTGCGTTTGGGGGGGCGGGGTGGCTTTAACAAAAGAGTGCAGTGTTGGCTGGCAGCAGCCTGCAGGGCACTTTTGCTGCCTGATCTCTCCTTTTCTTCTCTTCCACTCCTCTTTCAGGGCTGTGATTGTCATTTGGATAGTTTTAGAAGAGCAGTTAAGTTCCTCGCCTGTGTCAATGTGCTGGTAATACCAGGAAGGTGAACGCTTGAACCGGTCGGGCGGGTGGGAATAACTTGGCTGCAGGTAGAACTTCTGAGGGAAGACCAGCAAAACCAGGAAGCAAATAGCAAGTTCCCAAAAAATGTGCGGGTGTCAAACACGTAAGCGTTTCATTGCCGAATGTTTTTGGGAATATGTTCCAAATGGCTATTTTTGGTAAACATAAATTTTCAGGAGATTCAGGGTTGTGTGTGGCAAAACATGTCCCTCTGTTTTTGTGTCCTGCCGCACAAACGGCCGGCGGCAGGGCTCTTGTTCCCCGCTCTCGATATTGCCCCAGCAGGGCTGCGATATTTAGACCTGAGTGGGGATGGGTTTAGGAGTGGAAGGAGAGAGAACGCCTGTGTTCTGTAAGGGCTGTGAATGCTGACCCTTTGTCTCCGTCTGCCGCTTTTCCTGTGCGGGTGATGAAGCTGTTTTACTTTTCTCTGTTGTTCCTGGTCTAAATAGTTGCAAGGCTGTCGCCGCTGTGGGTGTGCAATTTGTGTTGCTGTGTTTCTGTGGAGTCCTAGCCACGGCTCGCTTCTAGTGTGGCCAAGGGTCAAGGTAGGGCTTTCAGCTTAAAGCTTCAGAAGCGCTGCGCGCTGAGATGGGTGTAGGTGAAACTGCTGTTGCGCCTGCAGCTGTGCTCGCAGGGATGCTGGGCGGCTCCGCATCAGACCGGCGAGGTGCCCGTGGACCTCCGTCGGGCTGCGCCCTGGGTGCGCGAGCGTGCTGTGTGTTTGCTGTTCCGGCTTGTACGTGCGAGGGCTTAACGTTTGATTTAACGCATTTCCTTTAACGGCAGGCTGTAGTTGTGAAAGAACTAAACCCCTGACAGTCCTTGACTTAGTCCTTATTGTAAGCATCCTTGTTCTCTTGTGGTTTCCTCCCTTGCAAAGATAGTTTCAGGGTTTTGAAGAATGCAACTTGGTGCCAGACAGGATTAAAAGATAGTGAATAAGCTCGTAAATTCATTGATAACAGAGACTCAGGACATCAGTGCCGAGATAAGCACTCGAGGAACTAGTTTAAATCAACCCCTTGTGACAGTCCAAGGCTAAAGGACCGAGGAGCTCATTCAATGACTATATATGGGCAAAGGAAACCCAAAGTTCAGCCAGCGGACAGGTGAGGAAGACCATCAGAGACCACTGGAGGACTCCCAAAGACCACTAAAAAGACAACTATGCATGCAGCTTGAGCTTTTACATATGTTAATGAATCCTCGTGAATCTTATTAATATGTATGACTTCATAGTATATAATCTTTGGAAGTTTACTGAATCACTGGAGCACTTATGGTGGATCAATCCCCAGTGCTGCCCAGCGCTGTAATAAAGGATGCCTGCTTAATAGTGACTTTGTTGCTATTGAGTTTTATTTCGGGAACTTTCTGGATACTCCGCTTCCTCTTACGGGGAGGTTCGGACTTTGAAAGATAGTATCCACGAATTTTTGTATCAGTTTTGGCGACCCAGATGGGACCATCTCTGTCCGGCTGCAGGACCCCCTGAGTCGGAGACTCCCTTGGCCGGCCCCGGAGAATTCTCTGGAGGGACTCCCCGATTCGGCGGATCCGTGCAGGGGCAGACAAGGACCTCTGGTAAGAATAAGGCATTCTTTTTGGTTTTGGGGACCGGTCATTTGAAGCTACCCGTCAGTCGCAGTTCGTGAGAACCCCGCAGGGTAGCATACAATTGCATGTACGATTTGTATTAATCACTTGGTTACTACGTTGCATGGTTGTATTGATCAATTGATTGGTATGGTCGTTTGTTTGTGCATTTGTATTTGATTTTGGGTTACATATGCGTATGTGATATACGCTATATGTTTGGTATACGCGTATTTGCAAGTTTCTGACCAGCTTATGCTGGCATTTGTTATCAGTGGGAGGTAGTAGTGGTTATTGTGTCTGTGCTGTAATTGTTAATTGTGTGTGGTGTTTATACCCTAGCCTTTGTCTTTGTCTTTGTCTTTGTGTAGTATAAGTTTAAGAATGGGGAACCAACAGGGTGGAGTTCTGAAAAAGAGCCCTTTGGGCTGCATTTTGGCCCACTGGAAAGATATCGGGGGAACACCTGGAGGTAGTGTGGATCATAAAACCTTGATAAAATATTGTAATCAGTGGTGGCCTTTATATAAGCTAGATGAAGGAGAAAAATGGCCTTTTAATGGAACTTTAAAGTATAATACTTTGTTACAACTCATTTTATTTCTACGCCGTGAAGGAAAATGGGATGAAGTGGGTTATGCCGATATGTTTTTCACCCTGCGAAATCACCCTGAATGGCAGAAAGAATGTGGAATCAATCTAACACCCCAGGACCCTATGGTTCTGGCGATAGAAAAAGAGAAAAATAAGCAAAAGACAGAATTAAAGAGGTGTTGTTCGGCGTGTAGCATTGGACAGAGATGTTTAAAAGTTGGCTCACAGAATGAAAGGCTGGAGGATTATTTGCCTCCGCCAGAGAGAGAAGGTGATAGGGAAGGAGATGCTGGTGCGGTCGGGGTTAAAGAATCGGAGGAAGGAGTCAGGGAAGAAACTGATATCGGATGTTCTCCCATCACTGCCAGGACTCGGAGCAAAATGGGACCTATTATACAGGCCCCTTTAAGGCAGGCGATGGGAGTGGGAGGACCTGTTAGAATCAAAGTGCCTTTTACTTTAGCAGACTTGGACGGCTGGCGAATTACTGCAGGGAATTATCGGGACGATCCTGAAAAGGTTGCTAAAGGATTTGAATTGATTGTGAAAACTCAGGACCCTGATTGGGAGGATGTGGATGCAATGTTAGATGTGGTGTTTAGTGAGTCAGAAAAGCAGATGGTTGTGAGAGCAGCCAGAGCCCAGGTACAGGCTCTGGTTTTGGCTGGAACCCTGCCAGGAACGGTGGATAATCATGTTCCAGTTACCAATCCTGGCTGGGACCCCAACCAAACAGGAGCCAGGGAATTATTAGTGAGGTACAGGGAATGGATTGCTTATGGAATAAGAAATGCTGTCCCAAAACCAGTAAATTGGTCTAAATTGTACGAAATAAAACAAGATAAAAAGGAATCTCCTACTGATTTTTTGAATCGGTTAAAAGAAGGAATGCAGAAATATACTCCTTTAGACCCTACCTCCCAGGAGGGAAAGGGTCAGTTGATATTCCTGTTTTTGGGACAGTCGGCGGATGATATCAGGAGAAAGTTACAGAAAGTGCAAGGAACAGATGCAAGAGATTTAGAAAAATTGCTGGAGACTGCTTGGCAAGTGTATCGGAACAGAGACAGTCAGAAGGAGAGAATGATGGGCAGAACAATTGCTAATGCTACAGTGGCTGCCTTGCGCACCACAGGGGGTCAGATAAACAACACTAATGAGGGGAGAGGAGTTGTAAGAACTGGTGTAAGTGCCCCACCCAGAAGAAATCAACCCCTCTTGAGAGATCAATGCTCTTATTGTAAGCAAATGGGGCATTGGAAGAAGGATTGCCCAAGATTGAGCAAACCGGTGACAGTTGCCAGCACGGAAGAAAGTTGATGGAGACCAGGGGAATCTTCCCTAGCGGAACCCTTGGTAAAAATACAGCTAGGGAAAGAAGAAAAACCTGTAGAATTTCTAGTAGATACAGGTGCCACATTTTCAGTATTAAATCAGGAGTTACTGCCCATAAGTAAACAAAATGTTAATATTGTGGGAGCAACCGGACAGGTCGAGAAAGCTTTCTTTTTGAAACCCTTGAAATTCAAAATTGGGAAAAGTGTAGGGATTCACAAATTTCTCTACCTGCCTGAAGCTCCTAGACCACTTTTGGGAAGAGACTTATTAGAACAATTGAATGCTGAAATAAAATTTAATGAAGGGGAAATTGAATTTAAAATACCAGAAGAAAACCACATTGAAATTTTAAGTTTGACCCTCACTGAACCACAGGTTAGGGGACAGGAAATTATACAGGAAATAAAAGACCAGGTATATCCAGGAGTATGGGCATCAGGAATCCCTGGAAAGGCCAAAAATGCAGAATTGGTTGTTGTTAAACTCAAAGTGGGGGCACAGCCTGTCAAAGTAAGGCAATATGCCCTGAAATTAGAGGACAGGCGAGGAGTGAAAAGTATTATAGAGGAATTCATAAGATTTGGATTATTGATTGAATGCTCTTCAGAGTATAACACTCCTATTTTGCCTATCAAAAAGCCTGATGGCAAAACATATCGATTGGTACAAGACCTGCGGGCAATAAATAAGATAGTTGAAGATCTATATCCGGTAGTGGCAAACCCATACACCTTACTAACTAATTTAAAAGAAACTTATGAATGGTTCACAGTATTAGATCTGAAAGATGCATTCTTTTGCCTCACCTTGGCCCCTGAAAGCCGCAATTTATTTGCCTTTGAATGGGAAAACCCTGACTCAGGACGAAAAACCCAACTAACCTGGACAGTGTTACCTCAAGGATTTAAAAACAGCCCCACGATCTTTGGAAATCAATTAGCTAAAGAATTAGAGGCCTGGGAAAGACCTCCAGGAAATGGTACTCTTTTGCAGTATGTAGATGATATTTTGATAGCCACAGAAAAGGATGAAGAATGTAAAGAATGGACTGTGAGTTTGCTAAACTTCCTTGGACTAAGCGGTTACCGAGTCTCATTACAGAAAGCCCAGATCTTGAAGAAAGAAGTAATATACTTGGGATTCGTGATTTCTAAGGGACAGAGACAGCTCGGGAATGACCGGAAAGAAGCCATTTGCAGGACTCCAGAACCAACCACGGTAAAAGAACTTCGAACCTTTTTGGGAATGACAGGTTGGTGCCGATTATGGATCTATAATTATGGACTTCTGGTTAAACCTTTGTATGAACTGTTGAAAAGTAGCTTGACACAATTAATATGGACAGATGAAGCCAGGCGGGCATTCAAAGAACTGAAATTGGAACTAATGAGGGCTCCAGCTTTGGGCCTGCCCGATGTAACTAAGCCCTTTTGGCTGTTCTCGTATGAAAGGCAAGGAGTAGCTTTGGGAATTTTGGCCCAGAAATTGGGTCCTTATAAACGAGCTGTTGCATACTTCTCCAAACAACTGGATGAAGTAAGCAAAGGATGGCCAGGATGCCTTCGGGCAGTAGCTGCTGTGGTCTTGATTATCCAAGAAGCCCGAAAATTCACATTGGGACAGAAGATGATTGTGCACACTTCCCACACTGTAACCTCCGTTTTAGAACAAAAAGGGGGACACTGGCTCTCGCCATCAAGATTCTTGAAATATCAATCAGTTTTGATGGAACAGGATGATATAGAAATTGTCACATCCACTATTATCAATCCTGCTTCCTTTTTAACTGATAAACAGGAAATGGAGACTGTCGTGCATGACTGCATAGAAACCATTGAGACTGTGTATGCGAGTAGGCCCGACTTGAAGGAGGAGCCGCTGGAGGAAGCTGACCACACTTGGTATATTGATGGGAGCAGTTTTGTAAGGAATGGAGTTCGAATGGCAGGATATGCGGTGACCACCACAGACCAAGTAGTGGAAGCAAAGTCACTCCCTAAGGGCACATCTGCACAACGGGCCGAAATAATCGCTTTAGTAAGAGCATTAGAGCTTGCTGAAGGTTTGCGAGTAAATATCTGGACAGACTCAAAATATGCCTTTAGTGTAGTTCATGCCCATGGGGCAATTTGGAAAGAGCGAGGACTTTTAACCGCTCAAGGGAAAGTCATAAAACATGCTGATATAATTTTGCGACTTCTAGATGCTGTACAACTTCCGTCGGCAGTAGCAATTATGCACTGCAAAGGACATCAGAAAGGTAACACTGACAGGGAAGTGGGAAATAAATTAGCTGATCATGAGGCAAGGCAAGCTGCGGAACAAGGTGAGGTATTAGGCCTAATTCCTGAAAAATCTTTGCCACTACCTGAGATAGTTGAATATGATAGAAAGGATCAGAAGTTAATTACTGATTTAAAGGCTGAAATTGGCCCGACAGGATGGGCAATGTTAAAAGATAACAAAATAGTAGTTCCCTTCAGAATATTATGGAAATTAATAAAAACAGAACATGATAAAACTCATTGGGGAACTGAAGCTTTGTACAATTCCCTTACCAAGCAGATGATAGCTAGAAATTTGTTTCAAACTATAAAAACTATAGTTGATAGATGCGAAATATGCTTAAAGAATAACCCAAAGGTAGAGAATCGGGTGAAATTTGGAAGTATTGGTAAAGGGAATGTTCCAGGCCAGAACTGGCAGATAGACTTCACGGAACTCCCTAGAAAAGTGGGGTACAGATATCTATTAGTATTAACTGATACCTTTTCCGGATGGCCTGAAGCTTTCCCCTGCAGAACAAATAAAGCCCGAGAAGTAACAAAAGTCTTATTGAAAGAAATTATTCCCAGATTTGGCGTGCCAGAAGTGATCTCCTCTGATAGGGGACCACACTTTGTGGCACAAGTAGTTCAACAAGTTAGTAAATTTTTAGAAATTAATTGGAAATTACACACAACTTATCGCCCGCAAGCAAGTGGGCAAGTAGAAAAGATGAATCATTTAATAAAGACACAATTGAGCAAAATCTGCCAGGAGACGAATTTAAGGTGGGATCAAGCCCTCCCTATTGCATTACTAAGGCTCCGAGTCAAGCCAAGAACTAAGGAAAAACTGAGTCCTTTTGAAATTCTATATGGGAGACCCTTTCAGACTAGATATCAAGGACAAGATCCCACCCAGGTAGGAGAGATTAATCTACAACAATATCTGATTGCATTGGGAAAACAATTACAAGAAGTAAATGGATTAGTGATGTCCACTAGAGCATGGGGGTTAGATTCCCCAGTGCATTTGTTCAAACCTGGAGATTGGGTTTATGTTAAAAATATTTCAGGTGATCCTCTTGAAGAGAAGTGGAGCGGCCCTTTTCAAGTTCTGCTTACGACTTACACTGCGGTCAAGCTTGAGAAGCACGCTGCTTGGATCCACTATTCCAGAATTAAAAAGGCACCTGAAGGACCATGGAAGTCCCAACCCATAGGACCCACGTCTATAAGGCTGACCCGAAACTAACATTAATATTGCTATGTTGTTGTCTTGAATTAATAAGTGCATTTACTCCCAGTTGGCCCCTGAAGAAAAGAAGCGAATCTGTTGATAGTCTCTGGTGGATTTGGGGAAATAACACCAATACATTAGTTCAGTTTGCTGAAAACTGCTCTTTGTGGGAACCCTATACTAGGAGTGATAAATTGACGGGATGGCATGGAATGACCTTTGTATTATGTTCAAATTTGACAGATGTCACTGTGATAACGAATGTTGCCTTAAAATGTTGTGCAATCAAAGGGATAGGGCCTCCACTGCAGATGAAGAAGTGCTTTCTTCAAAATAACACCCTCATAAAGGGGACGCATACTTGGAAAACTGGTAACTGGGATACACTAATGTGTACAAATGGAAGCATTAATAGGACTGCTGGGGTGGCAGTCTCCTTAACATTGTTGAATCCACGACCTGCAGTGAATCAGGACCAATTAATTAGATTACCATCCACTTGTAAGAATGTGGCAAAGATAAGGCAAAAGCATATGTTGTTCTTTAACATATCTTTTCCAGCCACCCCTCCCTGCAAAGTAAAACGAGCTTGGTATGATACTTTACTCGGAGGTGCAGGAACTGGGTTAGGACTACTAAATTCAATAGATCTGGAAACTTTAAGGAATAAAGTTGGAACTGCAGGATTTGATGTAGCTCAAGCAATCAAGATTCAGGCTGAATGGATGCCAACCACCTTTAATCCTCAGATACAGAATTTAGAATATGATAAAGAGTCCTTATATCTCTTTAATAAGAGTATAATTACCCAGATACAATCACTTAAAAATTTGACAAAATTTGTGGACTGGACTGTCTGTACTCTACAAGTCATGTGGCAATTAGAACAAAAGAATAAGGTGCAGTCCTACTTGATGAATAATAATGAGTTTATGTGGAGAAAATTATTTGGACAATGGGTTTTACCTAGACACTGGATAAAAGCCTATTCACAATTTGTGCAGTGTTATGATAGATGGTGTGCAGGAAAATTAGTATACTATAATATAACTGACCCCGAAGTAATGTGTAAATATTTAATTCTGCCAACCCTCTTTCTGAGTCAAGGGAACCCAGAATATTGGTTACCAGAATTCCAAGGGAAGTATATTGGGAACAATAACAAAACATATGATTTAGATCTTTGTGAAACCACCTCTGATGGAATCTTGTGTGGACAACAATCTCGAGTATATGAACCCTGCTTATTAGAACACTCTGTTAACAATTGTAAATGGACGATCCTGTCTCCTAATGTGTTCGAAATGTTTGTAGAAGTTAATGCCAGATATGTGTGTTTAGTAACTAACAATCGATCAGTAGTTGAACAATACAATGTA
The DNA here is from genome assembly GCF_963921805.1 of Phalacrocorax carbo. Classification (NCBI taxonomy): domain Eukaryota; kingdom Metazoa; phylum Chordata; class Aves; order Suliformes; family Phalacrocoracidae; genus Phalacrocorax; species Phalacrocorax carbo. The sequence goes on from NC_087524.1 coordinate 23,891,976, forward strand.
ACCACCCCATTCATAGGATGTCTCAAGAACATAACCCATTTAACTTGGCATGGACAAACCTATTCATTTTTTGCATATACAGAAGAACAAGTAGCAATGTTTTGGCATTATGAGAGCTTAAATTTAAGTCATGCAAGTTTATCTCTGAAGAAATTAAATGAAATCTTGAATCAATCACAGAAACTTCAAGAGCATTTAAGAAAACGAAACAAAACATTAGCTGAATCTATTATTAAAACAATAATAACTGGAGATAAGCTTGTTGGACTGTCGAGTCAAATTGAATCTGATACTGCCCATCATTGGTGGGATATCTTTTCAGGGTACTCACCCTCTGCAGAGAAAACTTTGAATATTTTAGTTCACCCGCTTTTGATATTGTTAGCATTTGTTATTATACTAAGTATCGTCAATTACTGTTTGTGGTATAAGCTAAAGAAATTGGCAATAAGAGTTTGGGCTTTACCTAAGATAATGAAATATGAAAATTTAGAACCTTTGTAAAGGAATTTACAAAGCTTAAAGAAAAGGGGGGAATGAAAGAACTAAACCCCTGACAGTCCTTGACTTAGTCCTTATTGTAAGCATCCTTGTTCTCTTGTGGTTTCCTCCCTTGCAAAGATAGTTTCAGGGTTTTGAAGAATGCAACTTGGTGCCAGACAGGATTAAAAGATAGTGAATAAGCTCGTAAATTCATTGATAACAGAGACTCAGGACATCAGTGCCGAGATAAGCACTCGAGGAACTAGTTTAAATCAACCCCTTGTGACAGTCCAAGGCTAAAGGACCGAGGAGCTCATTCAATGACTATATATGGGCAAAGGAAACCCAAAGTTCAGCCAGCGGACAGGTGAGGAAGACCATCAGAGACCACTGGAGGACTCCCAAAGACCACTAAAAAGACAACTATGCATGCAGCTTGAGCTTTTACATATGTTAATGAATCCTCGTGAATCTTATTAATATGTATGACTTCATAGTATATAATCTTTGGAAGTTTACTGAATCACTGGAGCACTTATGGTGGATCAATCCCCAGTGCTGCCCAGCGCTGTAATAAAGGTTGCCTGCTTAATAGTGACTTTGTTGCTATTGAGTTTTATTTCGGGAACTTTCTGGATACTCCGCTTCCTCTTACGGGGAGGTTCGGACTTTGAAAGATAGTATCCACGAATTTTTGTATCAGTTGGGCTCTAGATGGTATTCCTACGGGGGCGCAAGAGCTGTGGAATGGTTAAGCTGTTGCTGTGCCTCCAGGTGACTTGTTCAGTAACACTGTTTTTCCAGGTGCAGGTGGATGAGTCGTGCAGGGCAACGGAGGAGAGCCCAGGGGAGCGCTGGAAGAAGGTGAGTCTGTGTGTAGTACTGGAGGGAAGATGTGACTGGTGGCTATAGGGCTCCATTATGGGTTTTACTCTTTTTTTGTGTGTGATCTGAGGGTGCTAAGCGATGAGCCGAGCGTGATCTGGGCCCTGGAGGTGAGTCAGGCAAGGTGACCGGTGCTTGGTGGGCTGGAGTAGGTGTTCTTTTTCAGGTTATTCAGGTTTTTTTTTCCCTTGTCTTCACTTTCCCATCCCAATTTGGGGCCGATTCCCTCAAACGGGGACTTCCCCCTGTGGGGCTGCTTATGCAGCCTGGGAGCTGCTGCCTGGGCACAAAAATACCTCAAACCCCCTGACTCTGGGTCTGCAATGGGGGGTGAAAAAACCAGAAAGAATTCTGGTGGAAAGAAAACAACTTGGGGCTTCTGGGAAAGCCAACTCCAGCTGGATTTGTGCAGCTGGAAAGGAAAAAAAGGGTGGTGGTGGGGAAGGAACAACCACCTAAAAGCACCCACCAACCATTCTCATGCACAAAACCGAAAGTGAAAATGACCATTTTTTGTAGGGTAAAAGCACAAAAAGTCCCCACAGAACTCAGTAGTTTGGAAAAGCAACCCCAATTATTACATTATGTAAAGAAGGCAGGGGGAAAAAAGAAAACCACAACAAAACCCTATCACAACCCTGATGCCACATGCCTACAAGCAGTTCCTGGGGCTTATTCTGCGGGGGTGGGGGACCCAACCTTGTTCCCCAGGTTTGCTGTGCTGCTTCTCCTCCCTCGGGCATGGGGGGGGGGGCGGGCAGTGGCATGGACAGTAGCAAGCACCAGATTTTTTTAAGCAGTCGAGAGGAAAGGACTGAAATGCTCGAGACGCTTTGCTGTTTGGTGCAGAGGCAATGAACGGTGCTGCCGGGGCTGCGAGGGGGAAAGGTGCAGAGGAATAGAAGCTCTGTGGATGCAGCCAAGTTACGGTTTCTGGATGGTATTAATCGAGAAGAGTAATTCAGATAATGCTGCTGCCCAGCGACCAGAGTTGGGTACTGAGCCCGGGAGCCGCGCACGCGCGGTGGCGTCCCTGTGATCCCCATTGCTCTCTCCGCAGGTGACAGCCCTGCGATGCTGCGGTGCCTGCGAGGTGATGCCGCCGTGCTCGTTGCTGCTTCCTGGTAAGGAAAGGCCTCCTCCGCTCCTGCTGCAGCGTGGTGGTGTGTCGGACACGATTCCCTGTGTCGGGTGAGGCCTAGGGCTGCCGGCGAGGTGAGCGAGCCCCTTTGGTGGGTGCAGGGGTGTCTCCTTGTGTGCCTGCACTACTGGGGCTGGTGGGATGGGAAGCTTCAAACGACCTGCCGAGGCAGGCTTCTGGTATGCTAAAGGCGAGCGGGTGAGGGCAGCCCCAGGAGTTACCCGGGAGCTGATAGAAGGGAAGAGGGAAAGGAGGAGGAGGAGGATGACCTTTTCCCCCTGCCCAGGGTGCAGAAGATAGCCGACTCCCCAGCTCACCAGAGCTCCCCCTCAGCCTCCCCTGGCCCCCCTTGCCCCGTGCTCCTGCCCCCAGCTCCGGCACGAGCGAGCTAGGCTACGTGCCTAGGAAGCCTCATCTCGTAAGAGCGGTAAGACACCCTTGTATTCTCTTCAGGTGGAGGACGGCCTAGAGTCTGGAGCTGCAGAAGAGGCAGGGCGGAGAGGAGGGGAAAGAAGCATCTGAACGGCTAAATTGTGCCAGCAGCGCTGAGAGCGAGAGTCGCGGTGAGTCCTGGGCCACTGGGGCCCCGTTGCCTCTCTTGTGCGTCCTGGGCCCTCCCTGTCTCTCCCCTGGCCCCCTCTCTTTCCTTACCTGCTGCAAAAATTTTTTTTGCACCCCCCCCCGCCCCTTCTTTCTCCATCTTGCTCTGAGTGGCTCCCTGCCTCCCCGTCTTTTCAGGCCTCCCTCTCTCTGTCCTGTAGCCTGTGGCTACTTGTTCTTTCTCCGCCTCTCTCTGCCTGGCTCTGGCTCCGTTTTTATTTTTTTATTCCTCCTGCTCTGTCCTGTAGCCTGTCGGTATCGTGTCTTTCTCTGGCTCTCTTGGTCTGACTCCGTGTGTTACCGAAAAACGCGGTAAAATCGGAAATATCTATTCAACACCAATCTAGTATTAAAGAGCAGGCGTTCTTTATTCACGGTGCCGGATGCACGGGGGATCGCTCCTCCTGGCGTGCGTACCTCACAGCTTTCCCGTAGAATTTGTAGATCAAAATTTTACGTATTCATACATATTCATTATCGTCCTGTCTACTGATCGGTACAAACTGGCTCGTTCCGTATGTAAATCGCTGCGCAGGCTCGGTGGTGGTCCGTGAGTCGGTGGTCGCGATCTCCCCCTGCCAGAATTGCCTTTTACCTTCTTGGCTCTTAATCTTGGCAGTCTTGCCTAGTTTTCTCAGTCCGCTACACGAAACCGCGTTTTGTCATCCGTTTCTGACAGAAGCACGTTGTCTGTTGTTCTGCTGACATTAACGATCGCCTAGGGACTAAAATGCAGATCGACAGATGCGCTGATTCGTACGCTCCGTGTTCCCGTAATGGAACACCGTCTCTGGTTGGTTGATTTCATTGCTTTGGTTACATTTCCCCCCTTTGGAAGTTTTGAAATAATCATTTTCTCAATACTTCCATCTTAGATCAATAATATTCCACTATGTCAGTTCAGTGTTTGGTTCATCTTCTCAAAGTTTTCACTTGATTGTGGTCTCTAGGGCATATGCAGGTTCCATCTTATACCCAAAATTTTATTAATTTGTTGAACTACCTCTGCAAAAAAATGTGGTCCTCTCCCAGAGGACATTCCTGTTGGCACTCTAAATCTTGGTATTATTTCTTTCAGCAACATTTTAACTACTACTCTAGCTTTGTTGGTGCAGCACGAGAAAGCTTCTGGCCAACTAGAAAATTTGTCCATCATCACTAACAAATACTGCTATATCTATTTTGTCTGGGTAACTCAGAGAACTTAATTTGCTAATAATTTCCGGGAAAATTTTTTGTTTTGTTACTCCTAAAGGTGGTTTCCTTTGGTTCAGGGGATTATTTCTAGGACAGATTGGACACTTAGCTACTATGGGTTTAATTGTTCTTGTCATGCCTACACACGCTACAGATGCTTTTAAACTCAAAACCGTAGCATCTACACCCTAATGTGTTTGCTCATGCTTTTCTTTTGCAAGTTCTGTCATAACTTGTGGGGTTGTTATTATTATTACTTGTTTTTCTGGTGTTACCTACCATCTCTCTGTGTTTTGTGATGCTTCCAATTGTTCTGCTAATTGCTCATCCAATTTATTATAATAATCTCGGTTTCAACTTTGGAATTCCGATCTGTTTTACTGGTACTAGTGCAAGGATACCTTGCTCTGCAGTCCTCTTTGCAGCTTTATCTGTCAATCGTTTGCTTATGTTTACAGCCGTCTGGCCGAATTGATGAGCTTTGCAACGCTTTACCGCCACTTCTTTTGGTTTCTGCACGTCTTCCGGAAGTTGGAGAATGTCGTCTTTATGCTGTATCAATGATTCTTGGGCTGATGGCAGTCCTTTTTCCTTCCCAGTAGCTCCATGATCGTGGATCACACCAAATGCATGTTTGGAATCAGTCTAGATATTTATCCTTCGTCCTTCTGCCATTCGCAGAGCTCGCTTCAACGCTACCAATACTGCTTTCTGTGCTGAGGTGTTCGCAGGCAGCGCCCCTGACTCCATTCCCTCGGCGGTGATAACGACAGCATATCCGGCCATTCTCTTCTCGCCCAGAGCTGCTTCCATCTGTAAACAACTCCAGATCAGGATTTTCCCAGAGGTTTGTGTCTCAGGCCTGGTCTGCTGGAATAGACTTGTTCAATAGTTAGCAAGCGATCGTGTTCGAAATTGTCCGTAAGGTTTTCTGTTGTTAAAAACATAGCAGGATTCAGTATAGCAGTAGTCTTCGATTCCACATGGTCTTGTTCTAACAGAACAACTTGATATTTCAACATTCTGCTAAGGGATAGCCAACGACCCCCCTTTGTTCTAAAACAGTCACCGCTATGTGCGGGACACATACTGTCATCTTTTGTCCCATTGTTAACTTTGGGGCTTCCTGGATCGGCAGCGCTGCTGTTGCTACTGCCCGTAAACATCCAGGCCATCTTTTACTCACGTGGTCGAGTTGTTTGGAGAAGTAGCCCATGGGTCTCTTCCAGGTTCCCAGTCGCTGTGTCAGCACTCCAAGGGCTAAATGTTGTCTTTCGTGGACAAACAGCTCAAAAGGTTTAGCGAAATCGGGTAGGCCTAATGCAGGGGCCATCACTGAGGCTCTTTTCAGTTCTTTGAATGCCGTTTGGCATCCGGGCGTCCAGGTTAAATATTTATCCTTTGATTCTTTCAATGCCTCATATAATGGTTTTACATACAGTCTGTAGTTCAGAATCCAGAGCTGACGCTATTTCACTATTTTCAGAAAAGCTCTCAGTTCCTTCGGGCCGCTAGGTTCGGGAATTTGACACATAGTTTCTTTCTTTTCACTTTCTAATTGTCTTTGTCTTTGAGATATTTCGAATCCTAAATAAATGGCTGCTGCTTCTCCTATTTGGGTTTTGTTTCTGGAAACTCCGCATCTTCCTTGGGCCAGAAAATTAAAAAATTTCAAAACATTATTCTTTACTTTCTGCCACTATCAGAATGTCGTCTGCATTCTGTAACAGTATGCCTCTCCCTGGGTTCTGTTTTTTCTATACATTTCTATATTTCTAATTTTTTTTCTTGCCAGCTGAGTCCCAAATATCGTAGGACTAATTTTAAATCCTTGTGGAAGTACGGTCCATGTTAGCTGTGTCTTTCATTCTGTGGTGGGGCTTTCCCATTCCAAAGCAAATAGGCTTTGACTTTTTATGCCTGGAGGTATGCAAAAGAAGGCATCCTTCAAATCTAGTACAGTAAACCATTTATGCTCCTCCTTTAAAAGAGGTCAGTAAAGTGTATGGATTAGCTACTACCGGATGTAGATCTTGGACCACCTGAGATACAGCCCTTAAATTGTGAACCAGCTAATACTCTTTGCCTCTAGATTTCTTTACTGGCGACACAGGAGTACTATATTCTGATTCACATTCTACTAAGAGCTCATATTCTGAAAAAAATTTATAATTAACTTCTCTAATCCTTTTCGAGCCTCTCGCTTAATACGGTATTGTTTTTGTCTTACCGGCTTGGCTCCAGGCTTTAAGGTTACTTTCACCGGCTCTGCCTGCTTAGGTCGCTCCGGAGCTCCGCTCGCTCAAACCAAAGGAATTACTACGTTTTCCACTTCTTCGGGAACCTGTTCCTCCCTGGAGGAATCCTGTAACATAAACGCTCTCGCCTCTGTGGCTTTTGATTCTGTTCTGGTATTAGTAATTTAATCTCTCCATCTTTAAAAGTTACTTGAGCATCTAATTTACTTAATAGATCTCATCATAACAGAGGCAGTGGACATTCAGGCATATACAGAAACCGGTGAGTTGCCCATTGCTTCTCCAATTTAAACTTTAATGGCTCTAAGAAAGGCTAATTTTTCTTTGCCCTGTCGCACTAACAACACCTACTGGTTTATGATCAACTTTCTCTTTACGTGTATTCAATACCAAAGAAGTGGCTCCCGTATCTACCAAAAATTCTATTTCTTCATTCCCTAGCTTCAGTGTAACCAGGTGTTCAGCTAGGGTTGATTCCTCTGGTCTCCTTCATGCCAAGCTACTTCAAGCATTTTACCCAGATCTCTGGATTCAGGTTCTTCTAGTTTCTGAAGGTTTTTTTACTCCACCCCCCATCTGGGGCTGATTGTCTTATGAATATAGAGACCAACTGAATTGCTTTTTCTGGTTTTTTCTGGGTTCAAATGAGTATATTTTCTGGTGGTCACCTTCAGTCTTTCCATAAAGGCTGAAGGGGACTCCTTTAATTCTTGTCTCACTTCATAAATTTTGACCCATTTATTGCTTTTGGCATTGCATGTCTTACTCCAAATAAAATCTGTCTCTGACATCTAGTCAACATTCCCCTGGGTCCTGGCTGATTAGGGTCCCACTCGGGATTTGTAGATGGAAAATTCTTATTTGTTGTTCTCTGTAAATTCCTGTTAGCATGTGCTCCCTGCACCTGCCTTCTGGCTGTATTCAATACTATTTTCTTGTCAGTTCCATCAAGTGAAGTATCCAGTATCACAAGTAGAGCAACACTTCAAGTTCTCACCACATTTTCCTCTTTTCAGAAACATTGCCGTAGAATCCTGTGGACATATCTCACGCTGTTTCTGCCACTCTGGATGATTCCACAGTGTAAAGAACAAATCAACATATGCCACTTCTTCCCATTTGCCTTCCCTTTTTACAAAACAACATTAATTGCAAGATGGTATGATATTGCAATGTCTCCTGTTCTGGCCATTCGTGCCCACCTTCCAATTGATACGTTGGGCACCAATGATTGCAATATTCAATTAATGGTTTCCGAGTTAGTGGGTCATCACCCCCGATGTCTTTCCAGTGCTTCAAAATACATCCCAAAGGTGTTCTCTGTGGGATAGGTTTCTTACTCAGAAATGCTCCCATCTCCCAGTCGACTAGCAGTTGTGATAGTGCACTATCACAAATAGTAGTCAGAGGGACTCCAACCCCCGTTAGAGGTCTCACTGGGAATCCGCCACTGGGATCTGTAGCCCCCTGCTAGATATCCCTGGAGACTTCAACCCCCTGTTGAAGACCCCCCTACCCTCGGGTCCCGCTCCACAGGCTTTCGCCTAGCAGAGACTTACCAACCGAGGTACCTCTTGGCCCCAACCCTGCGTGGCTTTCGCCGCGCCTTATGGGCAGGCCTGTGGAACTCAAACCCACTATCCTATCCTATGTGGGAAGCTAACGCCACATATTACTCTACCTAAGTTTCTTCTTAAACGAATGCCTTGTTTACCTCAATCCAGGGGATCTTGCTCAGAATTCTCCGGCCCGGGGATCGGAAGCTCTCCCCGAGAATTCCTTGGGGCTGGCTGCAGGTCCCACGGTCCCGCGGATCCGTCGAGATTCAAAAGCAGGTTCCCATCTGGGGTGCCAAAACTGTTACCGAAAAACGCGGTAAAATCGGAAATATCTATTCAACACCAATTTAGTATTAAAGAGCAGGCGTTCTTTATTCACGGCGCCAGATGCCCGGGGGATCGCTCCTCCGAACACGCGTACCTCACACACCTTTCCCGTAGAATTTGTAGATCAAAATTTTACGTATTCATACATATTCATTATCGTCCTGTCTACTGATCGGTACAAACTGGCTCGTTCCGTATGTAAATCACTGCGCAGGCTCGGTGGTGGTCCGTGAGTCGGTGGTCGCGATCTCCCCCTGCCAGAATTGCCTTTTACCTTCTTGGCTCTTAATCTTGGCAGTCTTGGCTAGTTTTCTCAGTGCGCTACACGAAACCGCGTTTTGTCATCCTTTTCTGACAGAAGCACGTTGTCTGTTGTTCTGCTGACATTAACGATCGCCTAGGGACTAAAATGCAGATCGACAGATGCGCTGATTCGTACGCTCCGTGTTCCCGTAATGGAACACCGTCTCTGGTTGGTTGACTTCATCGCTTTGGTTACACCTGTTCCTGTTGTTCAGTTTCTTCTTTTTTGGCTTTGTGTGATTCTCTCTGTGATTCTGTTTTTCTCTGCCTCGCTTTTCCCAGCTCCCCGTCCCTCACTTTGAATGCCCGTTATCCTTCACCAGCTCACTCTCCCTTGGTTGCCATCCCCGTTTCTGAGTTCCTCCTGCTTTGCCACGTAGCCCGTGACTTTTTTCTTAATCTCTCTCTGTCTGCCTCAACGCTCCCGCCGCGCTTTTTAATTCGTCTGCTCTGCTCTGTACCCTGCTACTGTTCTTGCCTTTCTGAGTTCTTCTCTGTCCAGCTCCCTTTCCCTATTCATGAATTCCTGTTCTTCCTGCACCCGCCGCTGTTCCCTGTGATCTCCGTCTCTCTCTGTCCAGCTCCCTGTCCCTAGGTTTTAATTCCTGCCTCTGCCCGCTGTAGCCCGTCTAGATTTTTCTCTCGGCCTCTCTCTCTGTCCGGCTCCCCCTCTCTGTGTTCTAATTCCACGTTCTCTGTCACGTAGACCCGTGCTGTTTGTTTGTCCTCATCTCTCTCTGTCCAGCTCCTTGCTGCTATGTTTTATTTCCTCATTTCCTCCCTCTCTGTCTTGGTAGCCCATTGCTGTTGTTTTTTTTCCCACTTGTTTCTTCGTTTGTCTCTGTCTGCCTCCCAGTGCCTGATCTTTAATTCCTCCTTCCCTGTAGGCTGCTGTTCCTTTTTTCCATTCTACATTGTGTTCTCTTTGGTCTCCTGTTCTTATTCATCGATTCCCTCCTCGCCGCCCTGTGGCCTGTCCCCATTTTATTGTTGCCTCTCTCTCCCTCTCTCTGGCTTCTTGCCCCTGTTTTGAAAATTCCTCCCTCTCTTCTCTCTTCCCTGTTGGCCGTGTGATCTTCAGCCTTTCTCCATCTCTTTCTGCCCAGCTCTCTGTGTCTATTCATTAATTCTTCCCTCTCTGCCCTGTAGCCTGTAGCTTTTGTCCTTTCTCCATCTTGCTGTCTCTGGCTTCCCCATGACCCTGTTTTAGAATTGTTTCTCTCTCCTTTCTGTACGCATTGCGATTCCTTTTGCTCCCCATCTCCCTTTGTTTTGGGTGTTTTCTTGTTGTTGTTTTTCTGGCTCCCTGTCCCTAATTCTTAATTCTCTGCCTTCTCATGCTCTGTACCACGTAGCCCCATGGTTTGTTTTGTGGTGTTCCCTCCCCGGCCCCTTCCCTCCGTCGTTGGCTGTCTCGGCTCCCTGTCCCCGTGGCTTCATTCTTCCCTTTCTGCCCTGTTCTTGTCGCTTGTCTTGTCCGTCTCCATCGCGCTCGGTCCAGCTTCCTGCCCCTATTCTTCTTTCCTCCCTCGCTGTCGTGCTGCCTGCCCCAGGTTCTCTGTGCGTCTCCAGCCTGCTCCTCTTCCTTCTTTGTTGGTCTGTGTCCTTCTCTTCCCCTCTCTCTGCTGCCTCTCTTCCCCTCTCTCTGCTGCCTCTCTTCCCCTCTCTCTGCTGCCTCTCTTCCCCTCTCTCTGCTGCCTCTCTTCCCCTCTCTCTGCTGCCTCTCTTCCCCTCTCTCTGCTGCCTCTCTTCCCCTCTCTCTGCTGCCTCTCTTCCCCTCTCTCTGCTGCCTCTCTTCCCCTCTCTCTGCTGCTTGTATCTCCACCTCCGTCAGGCTCCCTGTCCTTCTCTGGCCGTCCTGTTCCCTGCCTCGTGCCTTCTCACTACACGCACACACGCCCCCCCACCCCCGTCCAGCCGGCTGCCGCTCTTCTCTTCTCTCTTCCTACTGTCCTGTGCCCTGCTCCTCACCTTTGGTGGCCTCCCCCTCTGCCCAGCAGCCCGTCGCTCCAGGAGCCAGGCGACGGACGGTCCCTTCCCTGCCAAACGCGGACAAGCACGTGCCGTGGTTCAGCCCCAGCTGGCAACTCTGCACCAGGGAGCTGCTTGCTCGCTCCACCCTCAGTGGGCTGGGGGAGAGAGCTGGAAGGGTAAAAGTGAGAAAAATCATGGGTTGAGATCAAGACTGTTTAATAGGTAAAGCAAAAGCTGTGCGTGGAAGCAAAGCAAGGAATTAATTCACTCCTCCTTTTCGGCGGGCAGGTGTTGAGCCACCTCTGGGAAAGCAGGGCTCTGTCATGTGTCATGGTTACTTAGGGAGAGAAATGCCGTAGGGCCCCCCCCCCCCCCCTTCCTACGTGCCTAGGAAGCCTCATCTCGTAAGAGCGGTAAGACACCCGTGTATCCTCTTTAGGTGGAGAACGGCCTAGAGTCTGGAGCTGCAGAAGAGGCAGGGAGGAGAGGAGGGGAAAGAAGCATCTGAACGGCTAAATTGTGCCAGCAGCGCTGAGAGCGAGAGTCGCGGTGAGTCCTGGGCCACTGGGGCCCCGTTGCCTCTCTTGTGCGTCCTGGGCCCTCCCTGTCTCTCCCCCCTGGCCCCCTCTCTTTCCTTACCTGCTGCAAAATTATTTTTAGTTTTTTTTTTTTTGCGCCCCCCCGCCCCTTCTTTCTCCATCTTGCTCTGAGTGGCTCCCTGCCTCCCCGTCTTTTTGGTCCTCCCTCTCTCTGTCCTGTAGCCTGTGGCTACTTGTTCTTTCTCCGCCTCTCTCTGCCTGGCTCTGGCTCAGTTTTTTATTTTATATTTATGGAGAGAGCATCGGGCGTCCTCCTGTCTTTGCAGGGCTGACCCTGAGGACATGTGGTCCGTCGGTCGATAGCATGAATATATATATATTTTGTGGGTGCACAAATCCTTTTCAGAGTGTCAGAGGGTAAGGGTTTTGTTCTGTTCAGCGTAAACATTGTTCTGTTTGGTGTATTTGTCGAAGACGAGAGTTTAGTGGGGGAGGTAGTCAGCTCTCTGGCTGGTTTGAGGTGGGCTATACGTGTTTGTCGGTCACCTCTCACCTGCCAGTTGTTTTGAACTAGTTTTATCTGGTTTTCCTTGGGAGTCACAAGGGGTTTGGGGCTCCCCGGTGGCGGGTGCTGTGGCCAAAAGAGAGAGCAGGGTCACAGAGTGCTTCATTTATGGGGCTGGCCTCGGCCATCTCCTGCACAAACTTCTGGTATGTAGCGATCGGGATTTGATTTCCTGAAGGAGAGGATGATGGAGCTCATCATAAGAGCATAATCATTTTCTCTTCCTTTGGCAGTACGGGCACCCGAGGGCCAGCCTGCTTTTGAGGAACAGCATGAGGATGTCAGTGTCGATGCTCAGCAGTGGAAGGAAGCTTCTTTTGGAGGCCAAGAAGATGAAGTGGAGTGTGTATTTGTTGTGTTTGATTTTCATTGCGGGGATGGGGAGGGGTGGGACATGGAAAACGCGGTCCCAGGCAGGGGAGGTGTCTATGATGTGGGAGGCCGTGAGAGAGATCATGGATGCTGCTGGACAGGCGTTAGAACCCGTTGCTCAGGTTGGACGGACCCGGCAGAACCACCGCACCATCTTAAGTAACGCCTGCTCACATACTGAGATTTTGGTAGTTGCCCCCACATCCCCGTTGGCTTTTCCTCGTCGAGCTTGTATTTTGGCAAGAAGCGTCTCTCGTTAAGCGTTTGGGTCTAAGGGGTGTCCACGAGGCTACGTGGTGCCCATCCCCGTGAGATTTTGTGACCATCAAGTGATATTCAGCGTCCATCTTATGCCCGTCTCCTGTAACTACTCTGCAGTTTTCACTTAAGGCTTGATAGCGCAGCGTTAGCTGAGGGCGGCATTTCCCGCGCTGGCCCCGCCACGCCGACGGCGTTTCCCCTGCCGGCCGCTGTCCGTTCCCTGTAACTGTGACTCTTGTCCTGGCAGAACCTTTGCCAAAGCCGCCTTTGTGCTCCACAGCAGTCTGTTTTCTGTCTCGAGTATGTTTCTTTTTGGTATCGGCTACCCCAAAGCTGTGTACCGTTGGCTCAGGTCTCTCCGTGAGCTTCTGCGAGAAGAGAGAGCCTTCCTCTGTTTTTATCGATGCGTCTCCTGGGGTGGTTTTTTGTTGTCCTTTACAATTTAGTTTTGTCCCAGCTACTGAGGTGTTAATTTAGCTGCTTCGTACCGTTCCCGATACGCTTGTATATTTCCACGTTTCTTTTCATGTTTTTTGTCCTTTGAGACTGATTCGGTTCTGTTAAGGGACTGAGCAAGAGAGAGCGTTGAGGTGACTCCGAATGGTTGATGGTTTTACAGTAAATGATTTACTTTATAACCAGAGATAATTTTTGAGAAGGGGCTTTTAAAAGATTTCATTCTGCTTTGCCATTCCGCTGGCGTAGATGAGCCCCAGCCTTTCTTCGGGAGGCTCTATCTGCTCCTGGGCTTCTCTGGTACTGTTCCTTGAGTTGGTTGCAGGTTTTGAGCTGTCTAAGCTCTTTGGGTAGGTGTGTTTTGACATTTAGAGAGGGGGAGGTTTCTGGCTGAGGTAAGAGAGCAGTCAAAGTTGAGCAGCAGATATATATTAGGAAGTATACTTGTACGAGCTTTTGTTTTTCCTCGGGTCAGTAAGTTTGTGTTGGATGTTCAGGGGTAGCAAGATGGTCTAATAGTGTGTTTTGGATTGTTTGGTTTTGTGGGGGTGTTATGGTTTTGTCTGGGGTTTTTTTGGTGTTTTGTTTTTGTGTGTGGTAGGTTTTTTGTTTGGTTGGTTTTGCAGGAATTTTATGACTTGGCCGAGGGTAGAAGCGTATATTTTTCCCACCAGTTTTGCCTGTGTGTTGTGCAAGTTGTTGACGTTATCTCTCAATAGGACTGATGGTGAGATGCTGCGGTAGGGGTTAGGGTGAGCGTGTTGTACGCGTCTGTATGTGGAGCTCTAGCCTTCCTTCAGAAAGCAGCAGGGACGTAACGCATAGTGTGTGTCGGGTTACGGAACTGCTCGTCGCCTTTCCCGATCGCCCGCGGAGTACCACGTTGTCCCGAGAACCTTTGCAGCTTGCGGCAGGTCCCTCGTAGATTATAAGCATCGGGGCTTCCGTTATTTTGTGGGCCTGTAGAGAGCACGGAGTCTGCGGGAAGCCGGAAGGTGGGAGGTGCTCGCAGAGCGCGGGGCGGAGGTGGGAAGGGCAGCTCCCGAGGAGCGGCTGACAGAGGGGCTTTAGGGGTGCAAATACAGGGCAGGAGCTGTCGGGAAGGAGTGAGGTTCCTTCCCTGACAGTTCAGGAGGAGAGGAGGGGTTTTTGAAGTCTTGGTACCGGGGGATGGTTGGGAAAGGGGTGTTCAAGTGTTAGCTAACGGTCGCGTTCTGTGTGCAAGCAGCCTCCGGTAGCCCAGTCTCCTTCCCCGTATGTGTCAGCGCGGCCACTCGAGCGTGCTGTCTGCCGAGAGGTTCTCCACGCGGCTGTTCATGGAGTCGCCTAGGAGTGAGTTACCTACAAAGGGAGAGTGTGTCACTACACCAGCCACGCCCGTTTGCTTCCCGTACTGCTTTTGGTGTTTGCCCTATCGGTGTCCGCCTGTGCTTGAGTCATCTGACACAAACTGTAATTTTTGTGTTGCGTGGTTTGACTTTTTCTTGCAGTTTAAGTCATAGGTCTAGGGTTAAGCAGGACAGTCGAGCGAGGCGTGGCAGCAAAGGCGAGCAGATGGCGTCGTGTGCTGTGACGGGGCAGGCTGTGCGGTCACTCGTCTGGGATTTCTGCCTTTGGGGTCTCTGTGTTGCCAAACAAGTCAGTCAAAAGGATTTGTTAGTTTGTTTTGCGTGGTGAGCTCTTGCTTTCGGAAAGCAGTGTCTAATATCTGTGTGCCTCTCCGTCTTTCCCCAGAAGTGGGCCCGGCATTGAAGGTGACGGTTCCCCAGCCATCGGGGATGGACCGAGTACGTGAGCAGGCGCCTGATGCGGCCACTGACCCGGGAGGCACGGATCGGGAGGTGAGGGAGCCGTGTTGGCATGGTAGGGGAAAGGATGAGTCTGGAATGTGGCTGTTGGTGGAGATGCACGGCAGGGAGCCGGACACGGGAGGGAGGGGGCGAACAGAGCATCGTGAGAAGGTAGGTCAGCACGTGACAACGGAGGGGTCGTGCAGTGCGAGCACCTATGTGACTAGTTAACGAAGGGACTCACAAAACTACATGCAAAGCGGGATGTCTGCCCCCAGCTCGTCGGGCAAGGTGAGCGATGAACAGGAAACCGTAGCAGCGGTTATTTTTGAGGTGTGGAATTGTTTGTGAGCGGGCGGCCGCTTCCAGGCGCAGCGGTCACCTTGTCTCTCTGGTTCTCTAGGCGCCGTAGGTGGCGGCGGCCACGACATCCAGCCTCATTAGAGCGTGGGCGAGTGGAAGTTCACGGCGCTTCCGAGGAGGCTGTCGTTGCGGAAGTGGCTGGCGTTGAGTGGTGCGACGCTGAGTGATGGCACCGCACGTTTGGAGATGAAGAGTGTCCGTGTGACCGCAGCCCCATCCTACGTAGCCTGTGTGGCCTTTTTAAAGGATGGCTTTTGAGCCCCCGGATTTGGAAGCGAAGCTGAGGGGCCGATGCGGTCTTTGTGCAGGTGGCCGGTCGGTTGCGGGAAGCGCAGGGGGGGCCCGCAGGGGTTGTCAAATCAGTGGAGGGTACCGTTCAGAGACCGGACACGTTTGGGCCGAGAGAGGTTGTGTTGTCCTTTCTGCAAAACAGAAGCATCTGCCAGGCAGGGGAGTTCCTGCCTGTGCTTGTGCTGTTGTGTGGATTTTGTAGTCTGTCTTTGTTCCTTCCTGTACTCGGGTCTCGATGTGTCTGTTGTTCTCCGTGCTGAGCAGGCACCTAGGTAGCAATATTGAGGGTTTTGCAAGCCCTGGCTCATCGGCATAATGGTAACCGAGAGCATCCTTTCTCGCATTTTAAGTCTACTGCATAGATTTGTCTTGTGTCTTAAATATTAGACCTTTATAGAAGGTCATCTTTTTGCGGCGGTGGTTAAGGCGGCCTCAGTACTGCTGCTGAAGAGCAGTCTGAATACGCAGGGCCCTTTTCTGGGACCTGTTCCCTGCACCTGAGCGTTCTGAGGTCTTTAAGAGCGGCTCGTCGCTCGTGCATCGTCCTAGTTGTGGGTATATGGTTTTTTCGCAGGTGATGATGGTACGTGACATCTCCGCGGATGCTATAGCTGCTTCCTCGCTGCCCTGCAGATCTTCTCGCCCGGTGGCATCTCTGGGCCGGAAGTCCGTGGTCTCGGTGAGAATTTTCTGAGGTGCCGCGATCACGTCGTTTGTAGTATTTGTGAGCAGTGTCGGTCCGTGCACGTCGATGCCTGTGTCAGAGCTGCTCCTCCGCCTGGGGGTGTAGCAATGGTAGAGCGGGGGAAAGAATAGCAATAAGAGTATATGGTTAATGTTAATGTGCGTAGACTGTTTTGGCAACGCCCGTACAACCCTCGTCGGAGCGAGTGGCCATTGGCAGCGGGCGAGGACGGTAATTTCCGGGGCGTTTTGTGGGTGCCGAGGGGATGACCGTAGCCGTCTGGGAGAGGCAGCTAGAGTGCTAGCTGAGCAGAGGGCATCTCTCAGCTGTTCAAGCTTGTACGTGCGTGGGGCTTAACATTTGATTGAAGGTATTTCCTTTAATGGCATGCAGTAGTTGGGCTCTAGATGGTATTCCTACGTGGAAGCAAGACCTGTGGAATGGTTAAGCTGTTGCTGTGCGTCCAGGTGACTTGTTCTATCATGCTGTTCTTGCAGAGAATGAAGATGGAGCTGTGCAGGGTGATAGAGCAGAGCTGAGTAGAGCACACTAAGGCGGCGGGTCCGTGTGCAGGATTAAAGGGAAGATGCGACTGAAGGCTGTTTGAGGAGCATTTCAGGTGAGCTGGGTCGCAGTGAGGAGGCTCATGGGGCTGGTGACTTTGTTCTCTTTGCTCTCAGGAGCACAGCGCTATCCCTAGGGGCTGGCAAGGTTGTAATTGTGGGGCCGGCGCCCATCGGGTGCCTCTTTTTTTGCGTTACAGTTTAAAGTGTGGGTCACTCTGGTGTTTGAGGAGTTTCTGGGCAGTTGTTGTCTGCGGCGTCATTCCCAGATGCATGAACAGCTCTGCTCTGTCGCTGTCCATTTTCAGGGAGCGTGACTTCTTTCCTGCATCCTTACAGTCTTAGGTCTTGTAGCTGGGCTTCTTGTGCCTCCTCCCTCTGTTTTGAGAGGAACTTCTTGTCACGGGCCCTGACGCTCTTCTAATCTTTTTGGATCGCGTTAGGGCCTCCTTGCGTCACTGTCAGGGTTCCGCAGGTCTTGTTGCTGGACGAGCTCTTCCGTCCAGTTGTCCCTCTGTTTGCCGAGAGCGTTCTCTCGTCTCGGAGGCGCGCAGTTTGTAGCGTTTCTCATAGCGTTGGTGTGTGCGTTTGAGTTTGTCTCGGACCGCCTTGCTGGCCCTGTAGAGTCGGGTAGGTGGCACAGCGATGAGAGCTTAGGGTTCATCTGTTGCTGTGCCAAGGCTGTTGGGGGAAAGGTTGTACCGTCATCTCGGATTGAGTGGCCCTCCTCAGCGGGCGAGGACCGTAATCACTGTGACGTTTTGTGGGCTCGGAGGCCGTGACCGTAGCTATCTGGGAGAGGCAGCTAGAGTTCAGCTGAGCAGATTACCTCTGCAGGGTGTTCAAGCTTGTACGTGCGTAGGGCTTCATGTTTGAAGTCATATGTTTGTTTTAATGGCAGGTTATAGTCGGTCTTCAGGAACCGTTAAGGTACTGCCGTGCAACCAGGCGACTTGTTTGGTACTGGTTTTGGAGATGCCGAGGGGCGAGTCGTGCAGGGCGACGGAGGGGAACTGAGGGGACCGATGTAAGCGGGTGAGGTGGTGCGTGGTGTATATAGAGGGAAGATGTGACCGATGGCTCTATGACTCCGTTGCTCCTTGCGTTTGTCTTTTGTTTGGGGTTTGAAGTAGCGTAGCAATGAGCAAAGGAGGCAAGTCGAGCAAGGCGAGTGGTGATTGGTGGGCTGAAGTAGCAGCTCTTTTCTGAGGTGTTGTGTTGCTGGGGAAGTTATAAGCAACGCGCGTTGTTCGGGTGTTACGGACGGCGGGCGAGCTGGACACGGCACCTGGAAGTGGCGTAGGCTGGGAGGGAGGCTGTCGAGGGAAAGGGGTGCGAGACGGGGATCGGTGCGGGCAGGCTGTGGCATCGGGCAGCATCTCGGGAGGTGCCTTTTCGCTTGGCTTTTTGCAGGTGCCGCTGGCAGGCTCGGAGCGGTGCTGCCGCGTGCCTATGAGAGGTCTGAGAAGGTGGGGCAGCGGCCAGCATCTGAGACCAGAGAATGCTGTGGTCCGTCGTCGAGCTCTTCAGTTTTGTAGGTAACACGTGGGCTGTCTTTGGAACGGCGTATGAGCATTAGAAGCGAGCTGGGTAGTAACGAGGAAGTCACGGGGCGGTGATTTCTCACGAGTGTAACGGTAGTTTACTGTGTGTTGATACATTTGGTGCCACAAGCGATGACGGAAGCGGGGGGTGATGGTGGAATCTGTGCAGAGCAGGTGAGCCGATGGGCATGTTCGTTTTGATGAGGGGGGTGCTCTGGAAGAGATCTGTGTTGACCCGTGTGATACTTATTGCTGGCCCTGGTGTTTTTTGGGTTTTTTTTTTTGTTGTTTTTTTTTTTCACGTGATGAAGAGGCACCTGGCCACTGCGAGAATATCCTGGTTAGCTGGTGTGGTTCTTGTTGTGAAAGGATTCATAATCTGGCCCATCTGAAAGCCCCACAGTGTGACTTTTGTTAGGAAGAGATCTTGAAAAATTGAGATATTTCTTATTCAGTGAGGTTGCATTCTATGAACTTGCCATCAGAGTGCATCTTAGAGACAATGTCTTTGTCAGTAGAACTCATCAGCACAAGACTTGCAAAGTATTGGGGTTTTTTTTTAAGATGAAAAAATCAATGGTCCTTGCGGAGATCCAAGCACAGCACATACTCCAAATGTTGATGGCATTGGTAGTGCTTGGGTTCTCAGTTGTAACAGTCGAGATCCCATAAAAATACGGTTCCCCTGCATGCTTCGGTACAGCCAAACGCATTAGCATATCTGCCGGTCCTTCTTGGTAGCCCCATGTATTGCAACACTGGGGATTTGATTCGCGTGGTTTTTTGTTGTGGTGTTTTTTTTTCCCAAAAGAAGTAAAACCGTATCGGGGATCTCTTCACTCACCGATTCTTCTGTCATAAATGAAAGTTTAAAAAAAGCTAACAGCGTCTGATTTACGATGTGACTTGCGCTGTTTCAGCTGTAACTGCCGAGCAGATGTAGGGTACGATTTATTAGGTGTAATTAAGCAGGTAGGTATTTGTTGTAAATATTTAACGAGGGGCGACTGAATGTTGGGGTGGGGGCGGTTTTTTCCCACCAGTATTTTGAGGGAGCGCTCTTAAGTATTTTATTTCAGTCTCGCTTTGGATGCGCGTTTCCCTGGCAGTTCAGCAGCATCTCTTGGGCGGGGCAGCTGGGCGGACGTCCCTCCCGACTCCGTAACACGCCAAAACCCCCCAGTCACGTTGCTGCTGTGTATTTTGGAGATAGATAATCTTATGGCGGGTGTGAACGGCTGTGCGAGTTAAATGAACGCAGAAGGAAAATGGAAAGCTTTCAGAGCCTAGACGCTCATATTGGATGTGCGTAAACACGCGCCCGCCTTCTCAGCACAAAGTGCATTACTGAGATTTATTCTGAATTTTTTACGTTACTCTTTCAAGTTTGACGCTTCGCTTCAGGCTTCATGGAGCCAGGCAGCAAGACGTGCGGCGGCAGGGCGAGGGCTGTAGCTGCTGCGGCGGATCTGTAAGCGGAGGTTCCGGTTCCGGTACAACTTTGCCCCGCAGCCTCACGGGGTTATCTCCCCGCAGCGGTGCCGTAAGGAAGGGATGAGACGTTTTCCAGCACCAGCCAGAGCGTTCAGTGTTACGCGAAGAATCTGTTCAAAACGGTATCGGTTAGTCTTAATACCGTTTTCAAGTGTTCCAGTCCCTCTAGCTTTTAAAGGAGGTGTTGTGTTTTGACGTGACCCGTTTGCCCAGAATCTTGCTGCGGCTCAATTTCCTTCCTATCCCTTGTGCTGACTGAGCTCCTCCATTTTCTTCTGTGCTATTTTATTCACGTGCTGAAATATAGTTTGGGATTTCTGTTTTTCAGATGTCTTCTCAGTGTCTCGTGATGCTCAAGAGATGCCCCCCGGCCCGGGTTTGCCTGCCGGTCGTTAAGCGTGGTGAAGGTAAGGGGCCATCCCTCTGCCTGGGGGCTCCCGGCTCTGTCTCCAGCGGGTGCCCCGCAGGTGCGGCCGCGAGGGCTGCCTGGTGGGGAGAGTCGGGGCCCCCAGGGACCGGGGCTGTTTGTCGCCCCGGGGAGCCCGTCCCAGCGCGGGAGCGTGGCCGAGCAGAGCCCGAGAGAGACGTGACGCCGTCCTCTGGCACGCTCCCGCTCCGCCGTGGGGCGGCCGCCAGCCTGCGGACAGGGGCTGGGGGGGCTGCAGCTGTTTGGGGGGCTGCCCCACCTTTTAGATTTTAGCAGAGCTCCCCCTTTTCTGGGGGGTGTGGGGGTGTGTGTGTATACCTTTGTAAATGGCACTATTAAAGTAATGAGCTGCAGGTTGGAGTAGATTCCCTTGTTTAGTGCCCTTCTTGGGGGTGAATAAAATTGGGGAGGGGGGCGGTGTGATGATGTCATGCGGGGCGCCCCGGTGTCACTGGGGGAGCTGATAATGCGTCAGAGGAACAGGTGAGTGGGGGCGTCACGTAGGGGTTCCCCCCCAAAAAGGGGGGTTGCAGCCCCAAAATGCCTGAAAATTCAGGGGGGCTATTACAAAAACCTCTTATTTTAAAATCCCTTTATACATCTATCAATTAATATTACATGTCAATATATATAAAATAAGAACTTCTCTCTCCTATATTATATAACGTATTTCAGGATACAAAAATTCTACATCGAGATACAGGGTTTTAAACCACAAAAGTAACTCGACTGTCTAAATATCTAAATTAAACAATAAAGGAGTTTAAAATGAAGAAAAAGGACAGATGAAGGAATTCAAAGCAGAAGAAAGTCTGGCTAGAGCGAGCATCTACGCTTAGTGTGTGTTACATAGTCTAAGCAGATGTGTAATCTAAATAGAGGTTATATAGAGTGAAATAAGCCTAGGTATAACTGTAAGTAGATGTCTAAATAGAGAAGTCGAAAAAGATTGAAGTGTCAAAGGGTAAGTAAGCAGATAGCTAGCCTAAATAGGTGGTTTATATACGTGTTAATATGGAAGTCTGAACAGGTATGTGTAAATAGATATGCTGTGTAAGTGTAAATAGCCTAAGTAGGTGTAAGTGTAAATTTAATAGCTAAGTCTAAACAGGTGTTGTATGTAAATGTAAAATAGATGGTATATATAAACTATAGATGTACTCCGTAAGGATGTGTAAGTAGACACACAAGTGCAAATGTCTATGCTATATAAGGTTTTAAAATGCAAAGAAACCATGTTGATAGAGATGTTTATAGAGAGGCCCCCACCCCCCAATCAACTGAAGACACAAAAGCGCTTTCAAATGCTGCCCCTTTCCCGTTCTCCTTCTCCCATCCCGATTTGGGGCCGATTCCCCCAGGGACTTCCCCCTCTGGGGCTGCGCAGGCAGCCTGGGAGCTGCTGCCAGGGCAGACAAACACCCCCAATGCCCCCGAGTCTGGGTCTGCAATGGGGGGTGAAAAACCCCAAACAGCCAAAACACCCAAACAGGTTTGGGGGAAAGAAAATAATTGGGGGCTCCTGGGAAAGCCCACTCCTGCTGGGTTTGTGCAGCTGGAAAGGGGTTGGTGGGGTGGGGTGGAACCCCACTAACCATTCTCATGCACAAAACCAGGAGCAAAAATCACCGATTTCTTTGTTGTGGAAAGGGCCAAAGAGACCCAGAAGTGAACCGTTTGGAAAAGCAATCCCAACTTTGTTCCTTTGGCTTTTTTTGCTTTTCCATAAGGTAAAACCCCCAAAAACCCCAACAACAAAAAAAGCCAAGCCATCCAAACAGAAATCAGCACCACCAAACGACCGCCCCAAAAACCCCAAATTGGGGAAAATTTGGGGTGAAACAGCAGCAGTTTGAGGGGCATTGCTGGGGCTTATCCGGAATGGATTCTCCGGAGTGGGTCGGTTATCTGGAGCGGATCATCTGCTGCAGGTGAGCCCAGGTGAGTTGCCCGTTGTGGATTATCCTGGGGGGACCCCCCTGGTGTCAGTCATCCCCATGCATGTTCCCCATGGCGTGTCTGCCCAGACATGCCCCTGTCCGGCAGTGTCCGCCTCCTCCCCCGCCCTCCCTCTGCGTGTGTCTGTGCCCTCCCAGACGCTGTCCCCTGAGATGGCCCCCCTGCATGACTTTTTTTCCCCGGTGACATTCCTCCCCCCCGCTTCCCCTGGCCTCCTGTTCTGTGCTCGCTGAAGCCTCGTGCTTACGCAGGATGAGCAGTGGCGAGGCGAGGCGCTGCCAAGCCAACGAAGCCCAAGGCTCAGCAGCGCACAACTCCTTTGCAGGGCAGCCGCTGGCATCTGGTCTGCCTGGCTGCCCTGTGCCCCGACGCACAGCTGCCCCCCTCACCCCGGGCAGCCTGCCTTCAGAAGGGCAGCTGTGTTCCCCTGATGGATTTTCTTCTTTAACCCTCCAGGACTTGCTGCTCTCCCTGTCCCAGCCCTGATGCCGCAGGCCTACAGCAACTGATGGGGCTTACTCCGGGCGGGTGTGGGGGTGGGAAAGGGGACCTTTTTCCCCAGGTGGTTTGTGCGGCTTCTCCTCCCTCGGGCGTGGGGTGGGGGCGAGTGGGGCAGGCGGGAGGACAGTGCGCATGCGCAGTGGCGCCTTTGCTGCTCTCTGCTGCCACCGTGCGACCAAGGCGCGGTACTGCAGGCGGGCAGCCGCGCATGCGCACTGGCCACCTGTTGTTTTCTGCGCGCTGCTTTCACCGAGCGACCGAACCCCGGGACTGCAGGCGGGAGCTCCGCTACCCTGGTAGAGATTTCCACCCGCCCCATATCCGATCGCGGCAGTCACCGGTCGATCAAAACCGGGTACGGCAGACGGGAAGCCGCCCGTTCCCGAGGGTGAAGTTTTCCTCTGGCCGCTGCTGTTGCCGTGCAAGCAGATGCTGGTACTGCAGGCGGGCGGCCGCGCATGCGCAGTGGCGCCCTTTTCTGCTCTCTGCCGCCACCGTGCGACCAAACCGCGGTACTGCAGGCGGGCGGCCGCGCATGCGCAGTGGCGCCTTTTTCTGCTCTCTGCCGCCACCGTGCGGCCAAACCGCGGTACTGCAGGCGGGCAGCCGCGCATGCGCAGTGGCGCCCTTTCCTGCTCTCTGCCGCCACCGTGCGGCCAAACCGCGGTACTGCAGCCAGCAGCCGTGCACGGGCTGTAGCGACACTTCGCCGCGCTCACTTCTCCATGCCACTTAGTGACACCCCCCCCCCCGCTACCTGGTGACGGCACCGTGGGGGCTGGAGCCGTGTACCACAGCCCTTAGCGACAGGTGTTGACCCCTTGCGATAGCCCGGTGAGGGTGGTGCTGATACTCCTCGCCACGCTCTTAGCAACGGGCCCCGCCCCCGGCGATGGGCGGGCAGGCGGTCTGATGGCTGACCCACCTGGCCCCACCCACCTTAGCGACAGGCCAAGCCCCCTGGCGAGGGCCTGGTGGGGCGGGGCCGTGCTCCTGTGCTCCCCAGCACCCCCAGGTAGCAACAGGCCCCACCCCCTGGTGACAGCCTGGGGGTGTTGCTGGTGCTGCCTGGCCCCACCCTCCATAGCAAGAGGCCCTGCCCGTGGTGATGGTTCCAGGGGCATTGCCAGCGTCCCTTTGGACACACCCCCTTAGCGACAGGCCCAGCCCCCTGGCAACGGCCCGGGGGGCGGTGCCGGCTCTCTCCCCTTAGCGACAGGCCCAGCCCCCTAGCAACGGCCCGGGGGGCGGTGCCGGCTCTCTCCCCTTAGCGACAGGCCCCGCCCCCTGGCAACGGCCCGGGGGGCGGTGCCGGCTCTCTCCCCTTAGCGACAGGCCCCGCCCCCTGGCAACGGCCCGGGGGGCGGTGCCGGCTCTCTCCCCTTAGCGACAGGCCCCGCCCCCTGGCAACGGACCGGGGGGCGGTGCCGGCTCTCTCCCCTTAGCGACAGGCCCCGCCCCCTGGCAACGGCCCGGGGGGCGGTGCCGGCTCTCTCCCCTTAGCGACAGGCCCCGCCCCCTGGCAACGGCCCGGGGGGCGGTGCCGGCTCTCTCCCCTTAGCGACAGGCCCCGCCCCCTGGCAACGGCCCGGGGGGCGGTGCCGGCTCTCTCCCCTTAGCGACAGGCCCCGCCCCCTGGCAACGGCCCGGGGGGCGGTGCCGGCTCTCTCCCCTTAGCGACAGGCCCCGCCCCCTGGCAACGGCCCGGGGGCGGTGCCGGCTCTCTCCCCTTAGCGACAGGCCCCGCCCCCTGGCAACGGCCCGGGGGGCGGTGCCGGCTCTCTCCCCTTAGCGACAGGCCCAGCCCCCTGGCAACGGCCCGGGGGGCGGTGCCGGCTCTCTCCCCTTAGCGACAGGCCCAGCCCCCTGGCAACGGCCCGGGGGGCGGTGCCGGCTCTCTCCCCTTAGCGACAGGCCCCGCCCCCCGGCAACGGCCCGAGCCTGTGTTTGCTCCGCTCGGGGGGGGGCTCGGTTTGGGTGTTTTCTCTCCCCCCCCCTCCCGCGCCGGGAGCTCCAGGCGGCTCCCGTACGGCTCCCGGGGCCTTCCCCCCTCGGGGGGCTCGGCCCGCCCCTTTCGCGGGGCGCTGTGGGAAGGGCGGGGGCGGGGCCCGGGGGTCGAAGAGCCCCAGCCGGGGCTCGGGCAGCTCTCGCTGCCCCCGGGCTCCTCTGGCGCCGGGGCTCCCGTGTTCCCTCGGGCGGTCGCAGCTCTGGGGCTGTCTCAGCCCCCCGGGCAGGCGTGCTCTGGCGTTTAGAGAAGCGGAGGCGTTGCCTGAGGTAAGGCTTCCAGAGCTTGGCGCTCTTTGGCAGCAGCTGTACTAGAAAGGTCCCTTGTGGCCTGCTTTGCTTTTTTTCTCCCGGGATGCTGTTTTGGGCGCTGAGGGGGCGGTGAGGCGGTTTAGTGGTATGGTGTTCTGTTTGGGGTTTGGTTTTTGCTTTGCTGGTTTTCTTCCCCCTTGTGAGATCATTTTATTCGTTTATCATTTCACATTATCATTTACCCCGCGCCATTTCCGTCCCCTCTGGGCAGCAGCGGATCCGCCGCTCGAGGGCGAGGAGCTGGGCCGACAACGGGCCGCTGCAGACTCTGGTCAGGGTACGAGGCTGCTCCCTGGGGAGCCGGCGCAGGGGGCGCGGAGGTACGCGCGGGCACTTGTCGGTGCCCCTGACCGGTGAAGGGGAGGTTAAATTGTAGGAGTGCAAATAAACACATATTATTTAGGGAGGAGTCGTGACTCAATTTAATCGCAGCTATTACTGAACAAACCAGGCAGTCATTATTCCTAATCTGTAATTAAAAAAAATATAAAGGCAGCCCTTTTTTATGCCATAAATAGAGTTGCGAGTCATTAATAGCTCAATCTAAATGCAGCCGTTATTAAATCAACTGCAGGCATTAATGACTCCTGATCAGAAACAAAATAAGGAAATTTTAGAATCTAGAATGAAAATCGACCCGGAAAGCTAAATTGGGAGCGGGTAGTACTGAAATTGTAACAGGGCTGTTAGAAAGTTCGGAGGCAGTGACAGCTCCTGCTTCCAACCCAAGCAGTAAACGAAGCTTTAGGTTCTTAAATGAAGAGAAATAAAGGTGAGCTGTTAAACAGTGGCTGGGGTCAAGCGTAGCTATTA
Organism: Phalacrocorax carbo; assembly: GCF_963921805.1. Classification (NCBI taxonomy): domain Eukaryota; kingdom Metazoa; phylum Chordata; class Aves; order Suliformes; family Phalacrocoracidae; genus Phalacrocorax; species Phalacrocorax carbo. The sequence goes on from NC_087524.1 coordinate 23,917,642, forward strand.
AGAAAATTTGCAGGTACGGGTGATTCCTGACCAGAACTAACAATTCCAGAAGATTTAGATTTAAAAATTACAAAGCTAATGGAGTGCCACAACCGCCCGGATGTAACCGCAGCCGCTTTGGGGGAATGCCCCAGCCCCCCCCGCCACCGCTATTAATTACTGCCAAGGAGAGCGAGAGTGAAAGTAGAAGCGGTGCAGGTGAAATGCGAGCAGTACGCTTTTCCTAAGTCATCCCTTCGTGTCAGGAGAGGAAAGCAAATGGAAAGAAGATGTTTGCAGGGGGTCTGTGCTGGGTTACCTGCACGTCTCTTCCGTGCATCCTTGAGGAGACATTTAGCTCCTGTTGGGCGCTCGCAGGTGGGGACAGGGCGAGCTGGAGGCAGGATCGGTGCCGGCACTGATAAAGGGATGGGCGACGAGCTGAGAGAAGAGGGGGCAAGGGCTGAAAAAGGGTCTCCAGTTCTGCAGGGAAGGCAGCGGGATGTGACTCGGCAACCGCTCTGACGAGTGCAGGGTCATTCGCTGCGATGAAGTCGGGGTCTGTGGCTGGCCCGGAGAGGCAGCAGAAATCCCAAACTCTTTGCGGGGGTACCGGCCAGATTAGGGCAACACCTGAACAGTAAAACCATTTAGGGGAAGCAGGGCTGGGCTGCACCGCGTGGCCAACCTCCCTCTTCTCCGTGAGTCCCAAAGGGGCAGCTCCAAGAATGTGCTGAGAATTAATGTCTTGCGCTAAAAATGAGACGCAAGTAGCACCCACCCGTGAATTTTATTTTCTCTCTCGCTCTGCGGCTCCTGCCTGCTTGTCTCTCCTCAGTGCGCACCTGCACCTGTGCTCGGATGGGGCAGCTGAGGGAAGGTGCTGCCATCTCCCCGGCCCCGGCGGACCGCCCCTCAGCTGTGTCCTCTGTCAGGGAGCGTCGTCATCTCTCCTGCCCCCCAGAGCGGGTCCTGTAGTGGCAGACGCGCGGGCTTTTCCCTGCACGCGCATACGGGAAGGGAAGGGAAGGGAAGGGAAGCACAGTGAGAGCTGGGCTTGTCAAAGCGTAATGGGGGTGGTGGGAAGCGTAGCTAGAACCGGAGAGCTACAGCGCAAAAGCGAAGCGGACGGGACACAAAAGTAAAATGGTGCACAGGAATGCTGAGGAGAGAACTCCCGCAGCACGCAGGAAATCAGTGTCAGAATCTATTTTCTTCTGACTGCCGAATTAAAAATAATGGCACGCTTTGCAACGCCAAGCTCGCTCTAATCGTCTGAACTGTTTCTTTCCAGCCCCCCACCGCCCCCAGCACACCGTTCAGCCTCCTCAGCCTGAAATGCCTTGTTTTCCTGCTTTTTTTTTTTTTTTTTTTTAATGACAGGGCAACTTCTGTTCCCGAGGTGGTGCCTACAGTACAGCTATCTCTTCGAAGGCAGTTTGGTTTAGGTCAGAGAATGTTTAGCCTGGACTGAATCAGCCTCTGTTTCTGTTTCTGGAAATCGTCGGTCCTGTGCATCAAGCCCGGAAAAAAGGAAATATGAACCAAAGGACCTGGGGCCTGCAGGGCTAGGAAAATATTTGAGAAGAGGTTCAGTGGGGAAATGACTGTTTGTCTGTGGGGCGTCCAGGCAAGCAACCCAGCTGCTAGAAAGCGGCGCTGTCCCCAGGGTGGCCTCGGCGGTCCCGTCGGAGTCGGGGGAACAAGGACAAGGCAGGGGGAAGCATCTGGCCTGCCGTGTGGACCGTGACTGTACAAAGCACGTGTGATGCACTGCAAGTTTACCTGTTTAAACTGTGAGTTAAAGAAGGTGTGCAGTTGCTTTGTAAACAGCCGACGCTCTAAAGCTACACCCATCTAATTGCTAGCTGTATTAAATCTATCGTATTGCTGTTTCTGCATTAAAAAAGAAAAAAACCAACACACCTATGTAAGCACGTCTAAGTACAATGGAAAACCACTGTTTAACGCGTGGCATGTGCGGGTGGTTTTTTTGGGGCGGGGGGGGTGGGGTGTATGACAAAAACCTGCGAGAGACACACGCACACACGCACATGTCATGTTTAGCGCTCACCTAAACCCAAAAAAGAAAATCCACTCTTTATTTTGCAGCATTAGCATTAGCTTCCAGCGCACAGCCTGAGCGCGCACCTCTGCTCTCACCGTCTGCTCCCTCTTCAACCGTGCGTGGCTGTCATCAGCTTGCACAGGCTTTGCTCGTGCAAGTTTCCGCGACGGCTTATGAGAAGGCAGGCAAACAGACCCAGCAAGACGCGTAGTGCCTTCCTCTATGGGCTCCGTCCAGCCTTTGTTAAAATGAGCAGAAAAGACATCTGCTGCGGCCTTTGTCCTGACTGACTCTTACAGAGAGCATCTGACTTGACCCGCAGCAAAGCCATGCCCCAGGCAGCAGCACGTATTGGCGCGGACCGCGGTTTCACCCACCTGCTTTACTGCGCCGGTCCTCTCCCACGGCCGATGCCGCAGATGTGGCGCGGCCCACCCCCAGACCTCTTTACGAGGGTTCCCTGGGCTCTGCAAGTCGCCTGCTGGACGTGTTGCTGATTCAGGCACGGGCAAAGTCAGCTTCTTCGCTGGCCTCGGGCCAGGGCAGCCCCGTACCTGAGGGAAACTGAGAATATCTCCAGCGAGATCTCACCGGGAGGCTGGGACCTCGTCAGTAGGGGAGAAGGCCAAGCGACTGACACTGAAAGGGAGCTCTTTGCTAGGCTGTAGATCGTAAAGTTAAAAAAGAAAACAAACCTGCCTTTTTTAAAATGCCCCCCTTTGAGTCTGCCACGTTTGATACAGATTTTTTAAATTGCAGGGTCTATCTCCTACAGGCCTCATGCAAAGGGAAGCGAGTACCTCTGGCTCTCAGGACAAGGGGGTCCCTCAGGAGCCCAGGTGCTCACGCCAGCCGGCATCTGGCACAGCACAGGGCAGGAGCTTTGGCAGTAGTACGTGAGCTGAGAATGAGAGTCCGGCAGCGCCGCACGCTTCTCCTGTGAGCCGCCGAGGCTCGCGCGCTGTGCCTTCCGCAAATAAAAGGCCAGAAGAGTCAGCATTTCTGCTAGTTCCAGCCTCATCCGCACCCTCGTCGGTGTAGCTGTAAGCAAGCGTCCCGTAGCGACTGGGAGCGTGGCAGCTGGGCTTCCTGCGCTGCCTTAGGTTGTGCCCTTGGAGAGACCCTTCTCCGAGCCCCGTGAGCCCCGGGGTGGGTGGGCTGCGGTGCCGTTCAACGCTGAATAGGCACGAAGGCCTGTAAACAAAATGTATTTATATCGCACCCATACCCGGCAGCCAACCGCCGCTTTATTTACGTATCCTGCACCTCCTGCCGACGCTTTTAAACTTAGCCGATATTGCCGCAGTTTTCACTGATGGGGCAGGGGACTGCCATGCTGCAGGGGCAGTGTCTGGGTGTCTGCCACGGACACAGACGTCCTCAGCTGGGTAGGGACAGGGTGAGAGCTGGAACAACTCTGCTGACATGTACGGGCCGTCCCAGGGCAAGGCTCCTGGGTCTGGGGGCTGAAAGGCGAGCCGCGCTGGGTGGTTGGTGTGGGAGCTGTGGAGCAAGTAGGGGGGAAAAAAAGCAACAAGAAAAAACCATCCAAATGTTTCACAGCAGGTAGAAAGCTTGGCAGAAAGCAAACTGAATGCTGTAAAGACAAAAGCCGAAAGCCGGCTATGGACTGGACGAAAAGAGTCAGTGCCACGGAAGGAGGTTATTTCTTCCACTGACCGTAGGAGGCTTTTCTGTGAGAAAACACAACACCTCTTCTTTCGGCTACGGCGCGGTACCGCAGCAGTAACGGGCCAGAGCGTGCGAGCGCCTCTGGCAGTATCGGTAACGGCCGGGGCACGGCCGAACGGCCAGCCCACCTTCCGCACAAGGAGAACACCGTTCCCCTGGAACGCCACGCAGACCCAGGACGGGTACGGCGGAGGCCGAGCCCAGGCGCCCCCATTGCCAAGGACCACCTTGGCCTCGCAGCGTCTCACGCTGCGGGGTGTTTTGCAGGCCGTGGCTAAGCTCAGGCCCCCTGCTCGTGGCTGCCCCCGGTCCCCCGGCGCCGGTCGGGCCCCAGCCCCCAGCGCGGTGCGGCGCAGGGCAGCGGCCCAGCAGGGCGGCCCCACGGGCCCCAGCCCGCACCCCCCCCCCGTGCCTGCGGGCAGGGCCCCGCGGCCGCCGGCCCCTTCCTCCTCTGCTCGCTCCCGTCGCGGACGGCTCGGTACGTGTCACGAGCGGCAGCCCCGTTCAGCCGCTCCCGGAGGGCGCGCGGCTCTGCCCGGCCGTGACCGGGGCCCGCAGGGGTCTCTCGCTCGCCCGCTCGCCCCGAAAGGAGCCGGCCCCGAGCCGGCGCGTCCCGCCCCGCCCGGCCCTCGGCGCCCTCGCGAGCTGAGCGCGGCCCGGCCAGCAGGGGGCGCTGGCGCTCACCGGCTGGGCGCGGGGGCGGTCCGGCGCGGGGGCGGGGCCGGTGGGGGCCGGTCCTTCCGGCCGCCCTCTAAGGGCCGCCCCGCGGGGCCCGGGCTTCCGGTGGCGCGTGCGCGGCGGAGCGGAGGTGGGAGAGGTGCGTGGGGCGGCCGGGTCGCGAGGGGTCTCTTTGCGGTGCCGGGGCCCCTCTGCGGCCCGGCGTGGGAAGCCCGTGGCCGGCGGAGACTGCTCGGAGCTGGGCGGGGAGCGCCGCGGCAGTCCGGCCGCAGGCAGCCATCCCCTGCAGTGGCCGGCATCCCCTCGGGACTCCTGGAGGCCTGGCGGCTCCCGATCCTCGTCTGCGGCAGCCGCCTGAGAGAGCAGCGCGGCCGTAGCCGGGGGCCGGAGAGCGCTGGTGGGTGAGTTCGGGCAGCGGTGGGGGCTCCTTGTGGGCCGGGGGTGGGGGGGGCTCCGTGCGGGCCCGACCCTGGGCCGGGCGGGGGGGGCCTCCGTCGCCGGCCCGGGCCGGGCTCGGTGCCGGGCGGGGGGAGCTCCGTCGCGCCGGCCCCGGGGCCGGGCGGGGGAGGGGGGGGCTGGCTCCTCCGTGCCGGCCCCGGGGCCGGGCTCGTGCCGGGGGGGGGCTGGCTCCTCCGTGCCGGCCCCGGGGCCGGGCTCGTGCCGGGGGGGGCCGGCTCCTCCGTGCCGGCCCCGGGGCCGGGCTCGTGCCGGGGGGGGGCTGGCTCCTCCGTGCCGGCCCCGGGGCCGGGCTCGTGCCGGGGGGGGGCTCCGTGCCGAGCTCGGGCCCCGCAGAGAAGCCCTGGTCGGGCATCGTTCTCTTTTGCACAATGTAGGGCTTTCCCCGTTTATTTTCTGTGTACTGTGTTTTGGGCCACCTGAAACCCTTTGGCCGGGGAGGTTTGGTGCGGGGAGATGGCAGGTCTGGAGCCTGAAAGATCTCGGGTGGGGGGCGGGGGAGGTATTTTTGCCTTAAAACTCTGGGCCCACCTCGTGTGTCATGTCGTGAGTCTCGTGACTGTGGCAAATGGCTCAGTCGGGCGTTTTCTGAAAATGTATTCATCCCATGCAGATGTCGTCGGGATACAGATCATCTGCATCTTCATGCTCTGACAAGACAAGATGCTGAGACAGGGATGAGCTCCAGAAGGACTGCGGAAAAGAAAAAAAAACCGCACTCCACAAAGTCATGGGGCTTTTTTTTTGCGTTTGGGGGGGTGGGGTGGCTTTAACAAAAGAGTGCAGTGTTGGCTGGCAGCAGCCTGCAGGGCACTTTTGCTGCCTGATCTCTCCTTTTCTTCTCTTCCACTCCTCTTTCAGGGCTGTGATTGTCATTTGGATAGTTTTAGAAGAGCAGTTAAGTTCCTCGCCTGTGTCAATGTGCTGGTAATACCAGGAAGGTGAATGGTTGAACCGGTCGGGCGGGTGGGAATAACTTGGCTGCAGGTAGAACTTCTGAGGGAAGACCAGCAAAACCAGGAAGCAAATAGCAAGTTCCCCAAAAATGTGCGGGTGTCAAGCACGTAAGCGTTTCATTGCCGAATGTTTTTGGGCATATGTTCCAAATGGCTATTTTTGGTAAACATAAATTTTCAGGAGATTCAGGGTTGTGTGTGGCAAAACATGTCCCTCTGTTTTTGTGTCCTGCCGCACAAACGGCCGGCGGCAGGGCTCTTGTTCCCCGCTCTCGATATTGCCCCAGCAGGGCTGCGATATTTAGACCTAAGTGGGGATGGGTTTAGGAGTGGAAGGAGAGAGAACGCCTGTGTTCTGTAAGGGCTGTGAATGCTGACCCTTTGTCTCCGTCTGCTGCTTTTCCTGTGCGGGTGATGAAGCTGTTTTACTTTTCTCTGTTGTTCCTGGTCTAAATAGCTGCAAGGCTGTCGCCGCTGTGGGTGTGCAATTTGTGTTGCTGTGTTTCTGTGGAGTCCTAGCCACGGCTCGCTTCTAGTGTGGCCAAGGGTCAAGGTAGGGCTTTCAGCTTAAAGCTTCAGAAGCGCTGCGCGCTGAGATGGGTGTAGGTGAAACTGCTGTTGCGCCTGCAGCTGTGCTCGCAGGGATGCTGGGCGGCTCCGCATCAGACCGGCGAGGTGCGCGTGGACCTCCGTCGGGCTGCGCCCTGGGTGCGCGAGCGTGCCGTGTGTTTGCTGTTCCGGCTTGTACGTGCGAGGGCTTAACGTTTGATTTAACGCATTTCCTTTAACGGCAGGCTGTAGTTGGGCTCTAGATGGTATTCCTACGGGGGCGCAAGAGCTGTGGAATGGTTAAGCTGTTGCTGTGCCTCCAGGTGACTTGTTCAGTAACACTGTTTTTCCAGGTGCAGGTGGATGAGTCGTGCAGGGCAACGGAGGAGAGCCCAGGGGAGCGCTGGAAGAAGGTGAGTCTGTGTAGTACTGGAGGGAAGATGTGACTGATGGCTATAGGGCTCCATTATGGGTTTTACTCTTTTTTTTTTGTGATCCGAGGGCGCTAAGCGATGAGCCGAGCGTGATCTGGGCCCTGGAGGTGAGTCAGGCAAGGTGACCGGTGCTTGGTGGGCTGGAGTAGGTGTTCTTTTTCAGGTTATTCAGGTTTTTTTTTCCCTTGTCTTCACTTTCCCATCCCAATTTGGGGCCGATTCCCTCAAACGGGGACTTCCCCCTGTGGGGCTGCTTATGCAGCCTGGGAGCTGCTGCCTGGGCACAAAAATACCTCAAACCCACTGACTCTGGGTCTGCAATGGGGGGTGAAAAAAACAAAGAATTCTGGTGGAAAGAAAACAACTTGGGGCTTCTGGGAAAGCCAACTCCAGCTGGATTTGTGCAGCTGGAAAGGGAAAAAAAGGGTGGTGGTGGGGAAGGAACAACCACCTAAAAGCACCCACCAACCATTCTCATGCACAAAACCGAAAGTGAAAATGACCATTTTTTGTAGGGTAAAAGCACAAAAAGTCCCCACAGAACTCAGTAGTTTGGAAAAGCAACCCCAATTAATACATTATGTAAAGAAGGCAGGGAAAAAAAAGAAAACCAAAACAAAACCCTATCACAACCCTGATGCCACATGCCTACAAGCAGTTCCTGGGGCTTATTCTGCGGGGGTGGGGGACCCAACCTTGTTCCCCAGGTTTGCTGTGCTGCTTCTCCTCCCTCGGGCATGGGGGGGGGGGCGGGCAGTGGCATGGACAGTAGCAAGCACCAGATTTTTTTAAGCAGTCGAGAGGAAAGGACTGAAATGCTCGAGACGCTTTGCTGTTTGGTGCAGAGGCAATGAACGGTGCTGCTGGGGCTGCGAGGGGGAAAGGTGCAGAGGAATAGAAGCTCTGTGGATGCAGCCAAGTTACGGTTTCTGGATGGTATTAATCGAGAAGAGTAATTCAGATAATGCTGCTGCCCAGCGACCAGAGTTGGGTACTGAGCCCGGGAGCCGCGCACGCGCGGTGGCGTCCCTGTGATCCCCATTGCTCTCTCCGCAGGTGACAGCCCTGCGATGCTGCGGTGCCTGCGAGGTGATGCCGCCGTGCTCGTTGCTGCTTCCTGGTAAGGAAAGGCCTCCTCCGCTCCTGCTGCAGCGTGGTGGTGTGTCGGACACGATTCCCTGTGTCGGGTGAGGCCTAGGGCTGCCGGCAAGGTGAGCGAGCCCCTTTGGTGGGTGCAGGGGTGTCTCCTTGTGTGCCTGCACTACTGGGGCTGGTGGGATGGGAAGCTTCAAACGACCTGCCGAGGCAGGCTTCTGGTATGGTAAAGGCGAGCGGGTGAGGGCAGCCCCAGGAGTTACCCGGGAGCTGATAGAAGGGAAGAGGGAAAGGAGGAGGAGGACGATGACCTTTTCCCCCTGCCCAGGGTGCAGAAGATAGCCGACTCCCCAGCTCACCAGAGCTCCCCCTCAGCCTCCCCTGGCCCCCCTTGCCCCGTGCTCCTGCCCCCAGCTCCGGCACGAGCGAGCTAGGCTACGCTACGTGCCTAGGAAGCCTCATCTCGTAAGAGCTGTGAGACACCCTTGTATTCTCTTCAGGTGGAGGACGGCCTAGAGTCTGGAGCTGCAGAAGAGGCAGGGCGGAGAGGAGGGGAAAGAAGCATCTGAACGGCTAAATTGTGCCAGCAGCGCTGAGAGCGAGAGTCGCGGTGAGTCCTGGGCCACTGGGGCCCCGTTGCCTCTCTTGTGCATCCTGGGCCCTCCCTGTCTCTCCCCCGGCCCCCTCTCTTTCCTTACCTGCTGCAAAATTTTTTTTAGTTTTTTTTTTGCACCCCCCCCCCTCTTTCTCCATCTCACTCTGAGTGGCTCCCTGCCTCCCCGTCTTTTCAGTCCTCCCTCTCTCTGTCCTGTAGCCTGTGGCTACTTGTTCTTTCTCCGCCTCTCTCTGCCTGGCTCTGGCTCCATTTTTATTTTTTTATTCCTCCTGCTCTGTCCTGTAGCCTGTCGGTATTTTGTCTTTCTCTGGCCCTCTTGGTCTGACTCCGTGTGTTACCGAAAAACGCGGTAAAATCGGAAACAACTCCTCAACGCCGTTTAGTATTAAAGAGCAGGCGTTCTTTATTCACGGCGCCAGATGCACGGGGGATCGCTTCTCCTGGCGTGCGTACCTCACACACCTTTCCCGTAGAATTTGTAGATCAAAATTTTACGTATTCGTACATATTCATTATCGTCCTGTCTACTGATCGGTACAAACTGGCTCGTTCCGTATGTAAATCACTGCGCAGGCTCGGTGGTGGTCCGTGAGTCGGTGGTCGCGATCTCCCCCTGCCAGAATTGCCTTTTACCTTCTTGGCTCTTAATCTTGGCAGTCTTGGCTAGTTTTCTCAGTGCGCTACACGAAACCGCGTTTTGTCATCCTTTTCTGACAGAAGCACGTTGTCTGTTGTTCTGCTGACATTAACGATCGCCTAGGGACTAAAATGCAGATCGACAGATGCGCTGATTCGTACGCTCCGTGTTCCCGTAATGGAACACCGTCTCTGGTTGGTTGATTTCATTGCTTTGGTTACATTTCCCCCCTTTGGAAGTTTTGAAATAATCATTTTCTCAATACTTCCATCCTAGATCAATAATATTCCACTATGTCAGTTCAGTGTTTGGTTCATCTTCTCAAAGTTTTCACTTGATTGTGGTCTCTAGGGCATATGCAGGTTCCATTTTATACCCAAAATTTTATTAATTTGTTGAACTACCTCTGCAAAAAAATGTGGTCCTCTCCCAGAGGACATTCCTGTTGGCACTCTAAATCTTGGTATTATTTCTTTCAGCAACATTTTAACTACTACTCTAGCTTTGTTGGTGCAGCACGAGAAAGCTTCTGGCCAACTAGAAAATTTGTCCATCATCACTAACAAATACTGCTATATCTATTTTGTCTGGGTAACTCAGAGAACTTAATTTGCTAATAATTTCCGGGAGAATTTTTTGTTTTGTTACTCCTAAAGGTGGTTTCCTTTGGTTCAGGGGATTATTTCTAGGACAGATTGGACACTTAGCTACCATGGGTTTAATTATTCTTGTCATGCCTACACACGCTACAGATGCTTTTAAACTCAAAACCGTAGCATCTACACCCTAATGTGTTTGCTCATGCTTTTCTTTTGCAAGTTCTGTCATAACTTGTGGGGTTGTTATTATTATTACTTGTTTTTCTGGTGTTACCTACCATCTCTCTGTGTTTTGTGATGCTTCCAATTGTTCTGCTAATTGCTCATCCAATTTATTATAATAATCTCGGTTTCAACTTTGGAATTCCGATCTGTTTTACTGGTACTAGTGCAAGGATACCTTGCTCTGCAGTCCTCTTTGCAGCTTTATCTGTCAATCGTTTGCTTATGTTTACAGCCGTCTGGCCGAATCGATGAGCTTTGCAACGCTTTACCGCCACTTCTTTTGGTTTCTGCACGTCTTCCGGAAGTTGGAGAATGTCTTCTTTATGCTGTATCAATGATTCTTGGGCTGATGGCAGTCCTTTTTCCTTCCCAGTAGCTCCATGATCGTGGATCACACCAAATGCATGTTTGGAATCAGTCTAGATATTTATCCTTCGTCCTTCTGCCATTCGCAGAGCTCGCTTCAACGCTACCAATACTGCTTTCTGTGCTGAGGTGTTCGCAGGCAGCGCCCCTGACTCCATTCCCTCGGCGGTGATAACGACAGCATATCCGGCCATTCTCTTCTCGCCCAGAGCTGCTTCCATCTGTAAACAACTCCAGATCAGGATTTTCCCAGAGGTTTGTGTCTCAGGCCTGGTCTGCTGGAATAGACTTGTTCAATAGTTAGCAAGCGATCGTGTTCGAAACTGTCCGTAAGGTTTTCTGTTGTTAAAAACATAGCAGGATTCAGTATAGCAGTAGTCTTCGATTCCACATGGTCTTGTTCTAACAGAACAACTTGATATTTCAACATTCTGCTAAGGGATAGCCAACGACCCCCCTTTTGTTCTAAAACAGTCACCGCTATGTGCGGGACACATACTGTCATCTTTTGTCCCATTGTTAACTTTGGGGCTTCCTGGATCGGCAGCGCTGCTGTTGCTACTGCCCGTAAACATCCAGGCCATCTTTTACTCACGTGGTCGAGTTGTTTGGAGAAGTAGCCCATGGGTCTCTTCCAGGTTCCCAGTCGCTGTGTCAGCACTCCAAGGGCTAAATGTTGTCTTTCGTGGACAAACAGCTCAAAAGGTTTAGCGAAATCGGGTAGGCCTAATGCAGGGGCCATCACTGAGGCTCTTTTCAGTTCTTTGAATGCCGTTTGGCATCCGGGCGTCCAGGTTAAATATTTATCCTTTGATTCTTTCAGTGCCTCGTATAATGGTTTTACATACAGTCTGTAGTTCAGAATCCAGAGCTGACGCTATTTCACTATTTTCAGAAAAGCTCTCAGTTCCTTCGGGCCGCAAGGTTCGGGAATTTGACAAATAGTTTCTTTCTTTTCACTTTCTAATTGTCTTTGTCTCTGAGATATTTCAAATCCTAAATAAATGGCTGCTTCTTCTCCTATTTGGGTTTTGTTTCTGGAAACTCCGCATCTTCCTTGGCCCAGAAAATTTAAAAATTTCAAAACATTATTCTTTACTTTCTGCCACTATCAGAATGTCGTCTGCATTCTGTAACAATATGCCTCTCCCTGGGTTCTGTTTTTTCTATACATTTCTATATTTCTAATTTTTTTTCTTGCCAGCTGAGTCCCAAATATCGTAGGACTAATTTTAAATCCTTGTGGAAGTACGGTCCATGTTAGCTGTGTCTTTCATTCTGTGGTGGGGCTTTCCCATTCCAAAGCAAATAGGCTTTGACTTTTTATGCCTGGAGGTATGCAAAAGAAGGCATCCTTCAAATCTAGTACAGTAAACCATTTATGCTCCTCCTTTAAAAGAGGTCAGTAAAGTGTATGGATTAGCTACTACCGGATGTAGATCTTGGACCACCTGAGATATAGCCCTTAAATCGTGAACCAGCTAATACTCTTTGCCTCTAGATTTCTTTACTGGCAGCACAGGAGTACTATATTCTGATTCACATTCTACTAAGAGCTCATATTCTGAAAAAAATTTATAATTAACTTCTCTAATCCTTTTCGAGCCTCTCGCTTAATACGGTATTGTTTTTGCCTTACCGGCTTGGCTCCAGGCTTTAAGGTTACTTTTACCGGCTCTGCCCGCTTAGGTCGCTCCGGAGCTCCGCTCGCTCAAACCAAAGGAATTACTACGTTTTCCACTTCTTCGGGAACCTGTTCCTCCCTGGAGGAATCCTGTAACATAAACGCTCTCGCCTCTGTGGCTTTTGATTCTGTTCTGGTATTAGTAATTTAATCTCTCCATCTTTAAAAGTTACTTGAGCATCTAATTTACTTAATAGATCTCATCATAACAGAGGCAGTGGACATTCAGGCATATACAGAAACTGGTGAGTTGCCCATTGCTTCTCCAATTTAAACTTTAATGGCTCTAAGAAAGGCTAATTTTTCTTTGCCCTGTCGCACTAACAACACCTACTGGTTTATGATCAACTTTCTCTTTACGTGTATTCAATACCAAAGAAGTGGCTCCCGTATCTACCAAAAATTCTATTTCTTCATTCCCTAGCTTCAGTGTAACCAGGTGTTCAGCTAGGGTTGATTCCTCTGGTCTCCTTCATGCCAAGCTACTTCAAGCATTTTACCCAGATCTCTGGATTCAGGTTCTTCTAGTTTCTGAAGGTTTTTTTACTCCCCCCCCCACCCCCCCCAATCTGGGGCTGATTGTCTTATGAATATAGAGACCAACTGAATTGCTTTTTCTGTTTTTTTTCTGGGTTCAAATGAGTATATTTTCTGGTGGTCACCTTCAGTCTTTCCATAAAGGCTGAAGGGGACTCCTTTAATTCTTGTCTCACTTAATAAATGGGTCAAAATTTATGGCTTTTGGCATTGCATGTCTTACTCCAAATAAAATCTGTCTCTGACATCTAGTCAACATTCCCCTGGGTCCTGGCTGTTTAGGGTCCCACTCGGGATTTGTAGATGGAAAATTCTTATTCGTTGTTCTCTGTAAATTCCTGTTAGCATGTGCTCCCTGCACCTGCCTTCTGGCTGTATTCAATACTATTTTCTTGTCAGTTCCATCAAGTGAAGTATCCAGTATCACAAGTAGAGCAACATTTCAAGTTCTCACCACATTTTCCTCTTTTCAGAAACATTGCCGTAGAATCCTGTGGACATATCTCACGCTGTTTCTGCCACGCTGGATGATTCCACAGTGTAAAGAACAAATCAACATATGCCACTTCTTCCCATTTGCCTTCCCTTTTTACAAAACAACATTAATTGCAAGATGGTATGATATTGCAATGTCTCCTGTTCTGGCCATTCGTGCCCACCTTCCAATTGATACGTTGGGCACCAATGATTGCAATATTCAATTAATGGTTTCCGAGTTAGTGGGTCATCACCCCCGATGTCTTTCCAGTGCTTCAAAGTACATCCCAAAGGTGTTCTCTGTGGGATAGGTTTCTTACTCAGAAATGCTCCCATCTCCCAGTTGACTAGCAGTTGTGATAGTGCACTATCACAAATAGTAGTCAGAGGGACTCCAACCCCCGTTAGAGGTCTCACTGGGAATCCGCCACTGGGATCTGTAGCCCCCTGCTAGATATCCCTGGAGACTTCAACCCCCTGTTGAAGACCCCCCTACCCTCGGGTCCCGCTCCACAGGCTTTCGCCTAGCAGAGACTTACCAACCGAGGTACCTCTTGGCCCCAACCCTGCGTGGCTTTCGCCGCGCCTTACGGGCAGGCCTGTGGGACTCAAACCCACTATCCTGTCCTATGTGGGAAGCTAACGCCACATATTATTCTACCTAAGTTTCTTCTTAAACGAATGCCTTGTTTACTTCAGTCCAGGGGATCTTTCTCAGAATTCTCTGGCCTGGGGATCGGAAGCTCTCCCCAAGAATTCCTTGGGGCTGGCTGCAGGTCCCACGGTCCTGCGGATCCGTCGAGATTCAAAAGCAGGTTCCCATCTGGGGTGCCAAAACTGTTACCAAAAAACACGGTAAAATCGGAAATATCTATTCAACACCAATCTAGTATTAAAGAGCAGGCGTTCTTTATTCACGGCGCCAGATGCACGGGGGATCGCTCCTCCTGGCGTGCGTACCTCACACACCTTTCCCGTAGAATTTGTAGATCAAAATTTTACGTATTCATACATATTCATTATCGTCCTGTCTACTGATTGGTACAAACTTGCTCGTTCCGTATGTAAATCACTGCGCAGGCTCGGTGGTGGTCCGTGAGTCGGTGGTCGCGATCTCCCCCTGCCAGAATTGCCTTTTACCTTCTTGGCAGTCTTGGCTAGTTTTCTCAGTGCGCTACACGAAACCGCGTTTTGTCATCCTTTTCTGACAGAAGCACGTTGTCTGTTGTTCTGCTGACATTAACGATCGCCTAGGGACTAAAATGCAGATCGACAGATGCGCTGATTCGTACGCTCCGTGTTCCCGTAATGGAACACCGTCTCTGGTTGGTTGATTTCATCACTTTGGTTACACCTGTTCCTGTTGTTCAGTTTCTTCTTTTTTGGCTTTGTGTGATTCTCTCTGTGATTCTGTTTTTCTCTGCCTCGCTTTTCCCAGCTCCCCGTCCCTCACTTTGAATACCCGTTATCCTTCACCAGCTCACTCTCCCTTGGTTGCCATCCCCGTTTCTGAGTTCCTCCTGCTTTGCCACGTAGCCCGTGACTTTTTTCTTAATCTCTCTCTGTCTGCCTCAACGCTCCCGCCGCGCTTTTTAGTTCGTCTGCTCTGCTCTGTACCCTGCTACTGTTACTTGCCTGCCTGAGTTCTTCTCTGTCCAGCTCCCTTTCCCTATTCTTGAATTCCTGTTCTTCCTGCACCCGCCGCTGTTCCCTGTGATCTCCGTCTCCCTCTGTCCAGCTCCCTGTCCCTAGGTTTTAATTCCTGCCTCTGCCCGCCGTAGCCCGTCTAGATTTTTCTCTCGGCCTCTCTCTCTGTCCAGCTCCCCCTCTCTGTGTTCTAATTCCACGTTCTCTGTCACGTAGACCCGTGCTATTTGTTTGTCCTCATCTCTCTCTGTCCAGCTCCTTGCTGCTATGTTTTATTTCTTCCCTCTCTGTCTGTCTTTGTAGCCCATTGCCGTTGTGTGGTTTTTTTTTTTTTTTTTTCCTACTTGTTTCTTCATGTGTCTCTGTCTGCCTCCCAGTGCCTGATCTTTAATTCCTCCTTCCCTGTAGGCCGCTGTTCCTTTTTTCCATTCTACATTGTGTTCTCTTTGGTCTCCTGTTCTTATTCATCGATTCCCTCCTCGCCGCCCTGTGGCCTGTCCCCATTTTATTGTTGCGCCTCTCTCCCTCTCTCTGGCTTCTTGCCCCTGTTTTGAAAATTCCTCCCTCTCTTCTCTCTTCCCTGTTGGCCGTGTGATCTTCAGCCTTTCTCCATCTCTTTCTGCCCAGCTCTCTGTGTCTATTCATTAATTCTTCCCTCTCTGCCCTGTAGCCTGTAGCTTTTGTCCTTTCTCCATCTTGCTGTCTCTGGCTTCCCCGTGACCCTGTTTTAGAATTGTTTCTCTCTCCTTTCTGTACGCATTGCGATTCCTTTTGCTCCCCATCTCCCTTTGTTTTGGGTGTTTTTTTTTGTTGTTGTTTCTCTGGCTCCCTGTCCCTAATTCTTAATTCTCTGCCTTCTCGTGCTCTGTACCACGTAGCCCCATGGTTTGTTTTGTGGTGTTCCCTCCCCGGCCCCTTCCCTCCGTTGTTGGCTGTCTCGGCTCCCTGTCCCCGTGGCTTCATTCTTCCCTTTCTGCCCTGTTCTTGTCGCTTGTCTTGTCTGTCTCCATCGCGCTCGGTCCAGCTTCCTGCCCCTATTCTTCTTTCCTCCCTCGCTGTCGTGCTGCCTGCCCCAGGTTCTTTGTGCGTCTCCAGCCTGCTCCTCTTCCTTCTTTGTTGGTCTGTGTCCTGCTCTTCCCCCCTCTTTCTGCTGCCTCTCTTCCCCTCTCTCTGCTGCTTGTATCTCCACCTCCGTCAGGCTCCCTGTCCTTCTCTGGCCGTCCTGTTCCCTGCCTCGTGCCTTCTCACTACACGCACACACGCCCCCCCGCCCCCGTCCAGCTGGCTGCTGCTCTTCTCTTCTCTTCTCTTCTCTTCTCTCTTCCTACTGTCCTGTGCCCTGCTCCTCACCTTTGGTGGCCTCCCCCTCTGCCCAGCAGCCCGTCGCTCCAGGAGCCAGGCGACGGACGGTCCCTTTCCTGCCAAACGCGGACAAGCGCGTGCCGTGGTTTAGCCCCAGCTGGCAACTCTGCACCAGGGAGCTGCTTGCTCGCTCCACCCTCAGTGGGCTGGGGGAGAGAGCTGGAAGGGTAAAAGTGAGAAAAATCATGGGCTGAGATCAAGACTGTTTAATAGGTAAAGCAAAAGCTGTGCGTGGAAGCAAAGCAAGGAATTAATTCACTCCTCCTTTTCGGCGGGCAGGTGTTGAGCCACCTCTGGGAAAGCAGGGCTCTGTCATGTGTCATGGTTACTTAGGGAGAGAAATGCCGTAGCCCCCCCCCCCCCCCCCCCCCCCAAGGACTCCCCCTTCTTCCCCCAGCTGCGTGTGCTGAGCATGATGTCAAATGGTATGGAATATCCCTTTGGTCAGTTAGCTGGGAAAGCTTTCCCAGCTGTCCCAGCCTACTTGCTGGTGGGGCACTGAGAGAACCAGAAGAGGCCCTGACTGTGGAAGCAGTGCTCAGCAAGAACCAAAACATCTCTACATTATTAACGGTGTTTTGAGCATAAATCCAAAACGTATCCCTTCCTAGCTACTGTGGAGAAAATGAGCACTATCCCAGCCACCACCAGCTCCGTGCGGCTGCGGCAACGGCGGCCGAGGTGGCCTTGGGGCAGGGGGAGCGTTGGGGACCCTGAGCCACGAATCGCTCCTGGGACTTGTTACGTGCGCGCCTGCACCAACAGCTGCCCTCTCCTTTGGCCTGAGGGCTGCGTTTGCGCTCCCTTGGCGTGGGGCAAGGGGCTGTGATGGAGCCCGGGGGAGGAGGTGGTGCACTGTGGGGGTGAGGGGAGGGGGCCCCCCGTTGCTGCTGCGCCTCAGCTGTGGGCGGGGTCTGGCTGGAGGAGCCCCAGGTGCGGGCAGTGGGGCTGGCGGTGCCGGCTCCTCCCTGGAAAAGGGGTGGTGCCCTGCTCCGGGGGGCCAGTGTGAGCCGAGGGCGGAGCGGAGCGGAGCTGTGGCCGAGCGTCAGCGGGCTGCGACTGTAGCGAGGGAGGAGGTGAGCGGGGGCTGGGTGGGGGGCCGCTGCGTGCCGGGTCAAGCCCCGAGGAGGGCTGCGGCGGGGCAGCGGCGGGTCGGAGCGGGCGGTGGGGAGAGCGAGGCTGTGCTGAGGGCTCGGTGGGGCTTCCGGGTGCATCGGCGGGAGGGACGGTGCCCCGCAGGGTGAGAGAGCGGGGAGGGCGGGCTCGCGGCGTGGCGGGAGCTGTGGTGGTGCGTGTGGCGGCTGGGCGGGCGGCCGTGTTGTGGCGCAGAGCATGCCGGGAGCTGTAGTCCTTGCGGCGGGGGGCTGCCGGGCGGCCGTGTTGTGGCGCAGAGCATGGCGGGAGCTGTAGTCCTTGTGGCGGGGGGCTGCCGGGCGGCCGTGTTGTGGCGCAGAGCATGCCGGGAGCTGTAGTCCTTGTGGCGGGGGGCTGCCGGGCGGCCGTGTTGTGGCGCAGAGCATGCCGGGAGCTGTAGTCCTTGTGGCGGGGGGCTGCCGGGCGGCCGTGTTGTGGCGCAGAGCATGCCGGGAGCTGTAGTCCTTGCGGCGGGGGGCTGCGGGGCGGCCGTGTTGTGGCGCAGAGCGTGCCGGGAGCTGTAGTCCTTGCGGCGGGGGGCTGCCGGGCGGCCGTGTTGTGGCGCAGAGCATGGCGGGAGCTGTAGTCCTTGTGGCGGGGGGCTGCCGTGCGGCCGTGTTGTGGCGCAGAGCGTGCCGGGAGCTGTAGTCCTTGCGGCGGGGGGCTCCCGGGCGGCCGTGTTGTGGCGCAGAGCATGCCGGGAGCTGTAGTCCTGGCGCAGTGGCTGCCGGCCCTGTCACGTGGCTCGCCGGGGCGCGGCGGGAGGCGCGGTGTTCCGGCGCTCGGGTGCCGGGCGGCCGTGCCCCGTACGGTAGGCGCGGTGTATTTTTGGGGTTGGATTCGTGTTGATTTCTGGGGGCTTCCAGGTGCGGCCGCTCCCCGAGAAGCGGTGAGTTCCCCGGGAGCTGACAGAAGGGAAGAGGGAAAGGAGGAGGACCTTTTCCCCCTGCCCAGGGCGCAGATGATGGCCGCCGCCTCCCCGGCTCACCGGAGCTCCCGCTCAGCCTCCCCTGGCCCCCCCCTTGCCCCGTGCGCCTGCCCGCAGCCCCGGCACCTCCCCTGAAGCGTGCTGCGTAGCCCTTGGCCGCCCCCAGGCCCTGTCGTGAAGGCAGCGAGCCGGCCCTCGAGCGCACTGGATTCCCCCTCGGCGCAGGGGCCCTTAGCAGTAGCGCGGGGAAGGGGCGGTGTGTCCAGAAGCCCCTGCGCAAGGAGGGGCTTTGGCCAGGGTCGATCGACGGTAATGACGGTCGCTGTTTCTTCTTTCCCTCTCCCAGAGACCGTGCTGAGGACGTGGTTGTCTGTCCTTCCCCCGGGGATGCCGTTGACTGCAGCCGTCTCAGGCTCGCGTGGCTTCTCTCTGCCCGGTGTTGCCATCCTCGCAGCGCGGGGGCGAAAAGGGACACACAGAGCCCTTCCCGGCTGTGGACAGGAGCTGCCTCGGCTGAAGCTGGAGACGCCAACGAAAGGTAAAGCAGAAGAAACTGAAGGCGCTCTGGCTGCCAGCTGCCTTCCTGCCGCAGGCAAGAGAGAGCCTGTCCCTGCAGGTGAGGGAGGGAGGATCCCCCTTCGTAGCCCGCAGCGGGCCAGGCCACCAACGTGCACCGCAGGGTCTGTACGCGTAACCGGGAGCTGGGTACGGGCGTGTAGTGCACGAGCGAGCTAGGCTACGTGCCTAGGAAGCCTCATCTCGTAAGAGCGGTAAGACACCCGTGTATCCTCTTTAGGTGGAGGACGGCCTAGAGTCTGGAGCTGCAGAAGAGGCAGGGCGGAGAGGAGGGGAAAGAAGCATCTGAACGGCTAAATTGTGCCAGCAGCGCTGAGAGCGAGAGTCGCGGTGAGTCCTGGGCCACTGGGGCCCCGTTGCCTCTCTTGTGCGTCCTGGGCCCTCCCTGTCTCTCCCCCCTGGCCCCCTCTCTTTCCTTACCTGCTGCAAAATTTTTTTTTTTTTTTTTTTTGGCGCCCCCCCGCCCCTTCTTTCTCCATCTCGCTCTGAGTGGCTCCCTGCCTCCCCGTCTTTTCAGGCCTCCCTCTCTCTGTCCTGTAGCCTGTGGCTACTTGTTCTTTCTCCGCCTCTCTCTGCCTGGCTCTGGCTCCGTTTTTATTTTTTTATTCCTCCTGCTCTGTTCTGTAGCCTGTCGGTATTTTGTCTTTCTCTGGCCCTCTTGGTCTGACTCCGTGTGTTACCGAAAAACGCGGTAAAATCGGAAACAACTCCTCAACGCCGATTTAGTATTAAAGAGCAGGCGTTCTTTATTCACGGCGCCAGATGCACGGGGGATCGCTTCTCCTGGCGTGCGTACCTCACACACCTTTCCCGTAGAATTTGTAGATCAAAATTTTACGTATTCGTACATATTCATTATCGTCCTGTCTACTGATCGGTACAAACTGGCTCGTTCCGTATGTAAATCACTGCGCAGGCTCGGTGGTGGTCCGTGAGTCGGTGGTCGCGATCTCCCCCTGCCAGAATTGCCTTTTACCTTCTTGGCTCTTAATCTTGGCAGTCTTGGCTAGTTTTCTCAGTCCGCTACACGAAACCGCGTTTTGTCATCCTTTTCTGACAGAAGCACGTTGTCTGTTGTTCTGCTGACATTAACGATCGCCTAGGGACTAAAATGCAGATCGACAGATGCGCTGATTCGTACGCTCCGTGTTCCCGTAATGGAACACCGTCTCTGGTTGGTTGATTTCATCGCTTTGGTTACACCTGTTCCTGTTGTTCAGTTTCTTCTTTTTTGGCTTTGTGTGATTCTCTCTGTGATTCTGTTTTTCTCTGCCTCGCTTTTCCCAGCTCCCCGTCCCTCACTTTGAATACCCGTTATCCTTCACCAGCTCACTCTCCCTTGGTTGCCATCCCCGTTTCTGAGTTCCTCCTGCTTTGCCACGTAGCCCGTGACTTTTTTCTTAATCTCTCTCTGTCTGCCTCAACGCTCCCGCCGCGCTTTTTAGTTCGTCTGCTCTGCTCTGTACCCTGCTACTGTTACTTGCCTGCCTGAGTTCTTCTCTGTCCAGCTCCCTTTCCCTATTCTTGAATTCCTGTTCTTCCTGCACCCGCCGCTGTTCCCTGTGATCTCCGTCTCCCTCTGTCCAGCTCCCTGTCCCTAGGTTTTAATTCCTGCCTCTGCCCGCCGTAGCCCGTCTAGATTTTTCTCTCGGCCTCTCTCTCTGTCCAGCTCCCCCTCTCTGTGTTCTAATTCCACGTTCTCTGTCACGTAGACCCGTGCTGTTTGTTTGTCCTCATCTCTCTCTGTCCAGCTCCTTGCTGCTATGTTTTATTTCTCCCCTTTAACGAGGGGCGACTGAATGTTGGGGTGGGGGCGGTTTTTTCCCACCAGTATTTTGAGGGAGCGCTCTTAAGTATTTTATTTCAGTCTCGCTTTCGATGCGCGTTTCCCTGGCAGTTCAGCAGCATCTCTTGGGCGGGGCAGCTGGGCGGACGTCCCTCCCGACTCCATAACACGCCAAAACCCCCCAGTCACGTTGCTGCTGTGTATTTTGGAGATAGATAATCTTATGGCGGGTGTGAACGGCTGTGCGAGTTAAATGAACGCAGAAGGAAAATGGAAAGCTTTCAGAGCCTAGACGCTCATATTGGATGTGCGTAAACACGCGCCCGCCTTCTCAGCACAAAGTGCATTACTGAGATTTATTCTTAATTTTTTACGTTACTCTTTCAAGTTTGACGCTTCGCTTCAGGCTTCATGGAGCCAGGCAGCAAGACGTGCGGCGGCAGGGCGAGGGCTGTAGCTGCTGCGGCGGATCTGTAAGCGGAGGTTCCGGTTCCGGTACAACTTTGCCCCGCAGCCTCACGGGGTTATCTCCCCGCAGCGGTGCCGTAAGGAAGGGATGAGACGTTTTCCAGCACCAGCCAGAGCGTTCAGTGTTACGCGAAGAATCTGTTCAAAACGGTATCGGTTAGTCTTAATACCGTTTTCAAGTGTTCCAGTCCCTCTAGCTTTTAAAGGAGGTGTTGTGTTTTGACATGACCCGTTTGCCCAGAATCTTGCTGCGGCTCAATTTCCTTCCTATCCCTTGTGCTGACTGAGTTCCTCCATTTTCTTCTGTGCTATTTTATTCACGTGCTGAAATATAGTTTGGGATTTCTGTTTTTCAGATGTCTTCTCAGTGTCTCGTGATGCTCAAGAGATGCCCCCCGGCCCGGGTTTGCCTGCCGGTCGTTAAGCGTGGTGAAGGTAAGGGGCCGTCCCTCTGCCTGGGGGCTCCCGGCTCTGTCTCCAGCGGGTGCCCCGCAGGTGCGGCCGCGAGGGCTGCCTGGTGGGGAGAGTCGGGGCCCCCAGGGACCGGGGCTGTTTGTCGCCCCGGGGAGCCCGTCCCAGTGCGGGAGCGTGGCCGAGCAGAGCCCGAGAGAGACATGACACCGTCCTCTGGCACGCTCCTGCTCTGCTGTGGGGCGGCCGCCAGCCTGCGGACAGGGGCTGGGGGGGCTGCAGCTGTTTGGGGGGCTGCCCCACCTTTTAGATTTTAGCAGAGCTCCCCCTTTTCTGGGGGGTGTGGGGGTGTGTGTGTGTGTACCTTTGTAAATGGCACTATTAAAGTAATGAGCTGCAGGTTGGAGTAGATTCCCTTGTTTAGTGCCCTTCTTGGGGGTGAATAAAATTGGGGGGGGGGGGGGTGGTGGTGGTGGTGTGATGATGTCATGCGGGGCGCCCCGGTGTCACTGGGGGAGCTGATAATGCGTCAGAGGAACAGGTGAGTGGGGGCGTCATGTAGGGGTTCCCCCCCAAAAAGGGGGGTTGCAGCCCCCAAATGCCTGAAAATTCAGGGGGGCTATTACAAAACCCTCTTATTTTAAAATCCCTTTATACATCTATCAATTAATATTACATGTCAATATATATAAAATAAGAACTTCTCTCTCCTATATTATATAACGTATTTCAGGATACAAAAATTCTACATCGAGATACAGGGTTTTAAAACACAAAAGTAACTCGACTGTCTAAATATCTAAATTAAACAATAAAGGAGTTTAAAATGAAGAAAAAGGACAGATGAAGGAATTCAAAGCAGAAGAAAGTCTGGCTAGAGCGAGCATCTACGCTTAGTGTGTGTTACATAGTCTAAGCAGATGTGTAATCTAAATAGAGGTTATATAGAGTGAAATAAGCCTAGGTATAACTGTAAGTAGATGTCTAAATAGAGAAGTCGAAAAAGATTGAAGTGTCAAAGGGTAAGTAAGCAGATAGCTAGCCTAAATAGGTGGTTTATATACGTGTTAATATGGAAGTCTGAACAGGTATGTGTAAATAGATATTCTGTGTAAGTGTAAATAGCCTAAGTAGGTGTAAGTGTAAATTTAATAGCTAAGTCTAAACAGGTGTTGTATGTAAATGTAAAATAGATAGTATATATAAACTATAGATGTACTCTGTAAGGATGTGTAAGCAGACACACAAGTGCAAATGTCTATGCTATATAAGGTTTTAAAATGCAAAGAAACCATGTTGATAGAGATGTTTATAGAGAGGATTTAAAAATTGGACACACACCCCACCCCCACCCCCCAATCAACTGAAGACACAAAAGCGCTTTCAAATGCTGCCCCTTTCCCGTTCTCCCTCTCCCATCCCGATTTGGGGCCGATTCCCCCAGATGGGGACTTCCCCCTCTGGGGCTGCGCAGGCCGCCTGGGAGCTGCTGCCAGGGCAGACAAACACCCCAAAGCCCTCGAGTCTGGGTCTGCAGTGGGGGGTGAAAAACCCCAAACAGGCAAAACACCCAAACAGGTTTGGGGGAAAGAAAACAATTGGTGGCTCCTGGGAAAGCCCACTCCTGCTGGGTTTGTGCAGCTGGAAAGGGGGGGGGGGGGGGGGGGGGGGGGAAGCGGTGGGGGGGTGGGGTGGGGTGGAACCCCACTAACCATTCTCATGCACAAAACCAGGAGCAAAAATCACCGATTTCTTTGTTGTGGAAAGGGCCAAAGAGACCCAGAAGTGAACCGTTTGGAAAAGCAATCCCAACTTTGTTCCTTTGGCTTTTTTTGCTTTTCCATAAGGTAAAACCCCCAAAAACCCCAACAACAAAAAAAGCCAAGCCATCCAAACAGAAATCAGCACCACCAAACGACCGCCCCAAAAACCCCAAATTGGGGAAAATTTGGGGTGAAACAGCAGCAGTTTGAGGGGCATTGCTGGGGCTTATCCGGAATGGATTCTCCAGAGTGGGTCGGTTATCTGGAGCGGATCATCTGCTGCAGGTAAGCCCAGGTGAGTTGCCCATTGTGGATTATCCTGGGGGGACCCCCCTGGTGTCAGTCATCCCCATGCATGTTCCCCATGGCGTGTCTGCCCAGACATGCCCCTGTCCGGCAGTGTCCGCCTCCTCCCCCGCCCTCCCTCTGCGTGTGTCTGTGCCCTCCCAGACGCTGTCCCCTGAGATGGCCCCCCTGCATGACTTTTTTTCCCCGGTGACATTCCTCCCCCCCGCTTCCCCTGGCCTCCTGTTCTGTGCTCGCTGAAGCCTCGTGCTTACGCAGGATGAGCAGTGGCGAGGCGAGGCGAGGCGCTGCCAAGCCAACGAAGCCCAAGGCTCAGCAGCGCACAACTCCTTTGCAGGGCAGCCGCTGGCATCTGGTCTGCCTGGCTGCCCTGTGCCCCGACGCACAGCTGCCCCCCTCACCCCGGGCAGCCTGCCTTCAGAAGGGCAGCTGTGTTCCCCTGATGGATTTTCTTCTTTAACCCTCCAGGACCTGTTGACTTGCTGCTCTCCCTGTCCCAGCCCTGATGCCGCAGGCCTACAGCAACTGATGGGGCTTACTCCGGGCGGGTGTGGGGGTGGGAAAGGGGACCTTTTTCCCCAGGTGGTTTGTGCTGCTTCTCCTCCCTCGGGCGTGGGGTGGGGGCGAGTGGGGCAGGCGGGAGGACAGTGCGCATGCGCAGTGGCGCCTTTGCTGCTCTCTGCTGCCACCGTGCGGCCAAACCGCGGTACTGCAGGCGGGCAGCCGCGCATGCGCACTGGCCACCTGTTGTTTTCTGCGCGCTGCTTTCACCGAGCGACCGAACCCCGGGACTGCAGGCGGGAGCTCCGCTACCCTGGTAGAGATTTCCACCCGCCCCTTATCCGATCGCGGCAGTCACCGGTCGATCAAAACCGGGTACGGCAGACGGGAAGCCGCCCGTTCCCGAGGGTGAAGTTTTCCTCTGGCCGCTGCTGTTGCCGTGCAAGCAGATGCTGGTACTGCAGGCGGCCAGCCGCGCATGCGCAGTGGCGCCCTTTTCTGCTCTCTGCCGCCACCGTGCGACCAAACCGCGGTACTGCAGGCGGGCGGCCGCGCATGCGCAGTGGCGCCTTTTTCTGCTCTCTGCCGCCACCGTGCGGCCAAACCGCGGTACTGCAGGCGGGCAGCCGCGCATGCGCAGTGGCGCCCTTTCCTGCTCTCTGCCGCCACCGTGCGGCCAAACCGCGGTACTGCAGCCAGCAGCCGTGCACGGGCTGTAGCGACACTTCGCCGCGCTCACTTCTCCATGCCACTTAGTGACACCCCCCCCCCCCGCTACCTGGTGACGGCACCGTGGGGGCTGGAGCCGTGTACCACAGCCCTTAGCGACAGGTGTTGACCCCTTGCGATAGCCCGGTGAGGGTGGTGCTGATACTCCTCGCCACGCTCTTAGCAACGGGCCCCGCCCCCGGCGATGGGCGGGCAGGCGGTCTGATGGCTGACCCACCTGGCCCCACCCACCTTAGCGACAGGCCAAGCCCCCTGGCGAGGGCCTGGTGGGGCGGGGCCGTGCTCCTGTGCTCCCCAGCACCCCCAGGTAGCAACAGGCCCCACCCCCTGGTGACAGCCTGGGGGTGTTGCTGGTGCTGCCTGGCCCCACCCTCCATAGCAAGAGGCCCTGCCCGTGGTGATGGTTCCAGGGGCATTGCCAGCGTCCCTTTGGACACACCCCCTTAGCGACAGGCCCAGCCCCCTGGCAACGGCCCGGGGGGCGGTGCCGGCTCTCTCCCCTTAGCGACAGGCCCCGCCCCCTGGCAACGGCCCGGGGGGCGGTGCCGGCTCTCTCCCCTTAGCGACAGGCCCCGCCCCCTGGCAACGGCCCGGGGGGCGGTGCCGGCTCTCTCCCCTTAGCGACAGGCCCCGCCCCCTGGCAACGGCCCGGGGGGCGGTGCCGGCTCTCTCCCCTTAGCGACAGGCCCCGCCCCCTGGCAACGGCCCGGGGGGCGGTGCCGGCTCTGTCCCCTTAGCGACAGGCCCAGCCCCCTAGCAACGGCCCGGGGGGCGGTGCCGGCTCTCTCCCCTTAGCGACAGGCCCCGCCCCCTGGCAACGGCCCGGGGGGCGGTGCCGGCTCTCTCCCCTTAGCGACAGGCCCCGCCCCCTGGCAACGGCCCGGGGGGCGGTGCCGGCTCTCTCCCCTTAGCGACAGGCCCAGCCCCCTAGCAACGGCCCGGGGGGCGGTGCCGGCTCTCTCCCCTTAGCGACAGGCCCCGCCCCCTGGCAACGGCCCGGGGGGCGGTGCCGGCTCTCTCCCCTTAGCGACAGGCCCCGCCCCCTGGCAACGGCCCGGGGGGCGGTGCCGGCTCTCTCCCCTTAGCGACAGGCCCCGCCCCCTGGCAACGGCCCGGGGGGCGGTGCCGGCTCTCTCCCCTTAGCGACAGGCCCCGCCCCCTGGCAACGGCCCGGGGGGCGGTGCCGGCTCTCTCCCCTTAGCGACAGGCCCCGCCCCCTGGCAACGGCCCGGGGGGCGGTGCCGGCTCTCTCCCCTTAGCGACAGGCCCCGCCCCCTGGCAACGGCCCGGGGGGCGGTGCCGGCTCTCTCCCCTTAGCGACAGGCCCCGCCCCCTGGCAACGGCCCGGGGGGCGGTGCCGGCTCTCTCCCCTTAGCGACAGGCCCCGCCCCCTGGCAACGGCCCGGGGGGCGGTGCCGGCTCTCTCCCCTTAGCGACAGGCCCCGCCCCCTGGCAACGGCCCGGGGGGCGGTGCCGGCTCTCTCCCCTTAGCGACAGGCCCCGCCCCCTGGCAACGGCCCGGGGGGCGGTGCCGGCTCTCTCCCCTTAGCGACAGGCCCCGCCCCCTGGCAACGGCCCGGGGGGCGGTGCCGGCTCTCTCCCCTTAGCGACAGGCCCCGCCCCCTGGCAACGGCCCGGGGGGCGGTGCCGGCTCTCTCCCCTTAGCGACAGGCCCAGCCCCCTAGCAACGGCCCGGGGGGCGGTGCCGGCTCTCTCCCCTTAGCGACAGGCCCCGCCCCCTGGCAACGGCCCGGGGGGCGGTGCCGGCTCTCTCCCCTTAGCGACAGGCCCCGCCCCCTAGCAACGGCCCGGGGGGCGGTGCCGGCTCTCTCCCCTTAGCGACAGGCCCCGCCCCCTGGCAACGGCCCGGGGGGCGGTGCCGGCTCTCTCCCCTTAGCGACAGGCCCCGCCCCCTGGCAACGGCCCGGGGGGCGGTGCCGGCTCTCTCCCCTTAGCGACAGGCCCAGCCCCCTAGCAACGGCCCGGGGGGCGGTGCCGGCTCTCTCCCCTTAGCGACAGGCCCCGCCCCCTGGCAACGGCCCGGGGGGCGGTGCCGGCTCTCTCCCCTTAGCGACAGGCCCCGCCCCCTGGCAACGGCCCGGGGGGCGGTGCCGGCTCTCTCCCCTTAGCGACAGGCCCCGCCCCCTGGCAACGGCCCGGGGGGCGGTGCCGGCTCTCTCCCCTTAGCGACAGGCCCCGCCCCCTGGCAACGGCCCGGGGGGCGGTGCCGGCTCTCTCCCCTTAGCGACAGGCCCCGCCCCCTGGCAACGGCCCGGGGGGCGGTGCCGGCTCTCTCCCCTTAGCGACAGGCCCCGCCCCCTGGCAACGGCCCGGGGGGCGGTGCCGGCTCTCTCCCCTTAGCGACAGGCCCCGCCCCCTGGCAACGGCCCGGGGGGCGGTGCCGGCTCTCTCCCCTTAGCGACAGGCCCAGCCCCCTAGCAACGGCCCGGGGGCGGTGCCGGCTCTCTCCCCTTAGCGACAGGCCCCGCCCCCTGGCAACGGCCCGGGGGGCGGTGCCGGCTCTCTCCCCTTAGCGACAGGCCCCGCCCCCTGGCAACGGCCCGGGGGGCGGTGCCGGCTCTCTCCCCTTAGCGACAGGCCCAGCCCCCTAGCAACGGCCCGGGGGGCGGTGCCGGCTCTCTCCCCTTAGCGACAGGCCCCGCCCCCCGGCAACGGCCCGAGCCTGTGTTTGCTCCGCTCGGGGGGGGGGCTCGGTTTGGGTGTTTTCTCTCCCCCCCCCCCTCCCGCGCCGGGAGCTCCAGGCGGCTCCCGTACGGCTCCCGGGGCCTTCCCCCCTCGGGGGGCTCGGCCCGCCCCTTTCGCGGGGCGCTGTGGGAAGGGCGGGGGCGGGGCCCGGGGGTCGAAGAGCCCCAGCCGGGGCTCGGGCAGCTCTCGCTGCCCCCGGGCTCCTCTGGCGCCGGGGCTCCCGTGTTCCCTCGGGCGGTCGCAGCTCTGGGGCTGTCTCAGCCCCCCGGGCAGGCGTGCTCTGGCGCTTAGAGAAGCGGAGGCGTTGCCTGAGGTAAGGCTTCCAGAGCTTGGCGCTCTTTGGCAGCAGCTGTACTAGAAAGGTCCCTTGTGGCCTGCTTTGCTTTTTTCCTCCCGGGATGCTGTTTTGGGCGCTGAGGGGGCGGTGAGGCGGTTTAGTGGTATGGTGTTCTGTTTGGGGTTTGGTTTTTGGTTTGCTGGTTTTCTTCCCCCTTGTGAGATCATTTTATTCGTTTATCATTTCACATTATCATTTACCCCGCGCCATTTCCGTCCCCTCTGGGCAGCAGCGGATCCGCCGCTCGAGGGCGAGGAGCTGGGCCGACAACGGGCCGCTGCAGACTCTGGTCAGGGTACGAGGCTGCTCCCTGGGGAGCCGGCGCAGGGGGCGCGGAGGTACGCGCGGGCACTTGTCGGTGCCCCTGACCGGTGAAGGGGAGGTTAAATTGTAGGAGTGCAAATAAACACATATTATTTAGGGAGGAGTCGTGACTCAATTTAATCGCAGCTATTACTGAACAAACCAGGCAGTCATTATTCCTAATCTGTAATTAAAAAAAATATAAAGGCAGCCCTTTTTTATGCCATAAATAGAGTTGCGAGTCATTAATAGCTCAATCTAAATGCAGCCGTTATTAAATCAACTGCAGGCATTAATGACTCCTGATCAGAAACAAAATAAGGAAATTTTAGAATCTAGAATGAAAATCGACCCGGAAAGCTAAATTGGGAGCGGGTAGTACTGAAATTGTAACAGGGCTGTTAGAAAGTTCGGAGGCAGCGACAGCTCCTGCTTCCAACCCAAGCAGTAAACGAAGCTTTAGGTTCTTAAATGAAGAGAAATAAAGGTGAGCTGTTAAACAGTGGCTGGGGTCAAGCGTAGCTATTAAGAAAATTTGCAGGTACGGGTGATTCCTGACCAGAACTAACAATTCCAGAAGATTTAGATTTAAAAATTACAAAGCTAATGGAGTGCCACAACCGCCCGGATGTAACCGCAGCCGCTTTGGGGGAATGCCCCAGCCCCCCCCGCCACCGCTATTAATTACTGCCAAGGAGAGCGAGAGTGAAAGTAGAAGCGGTGCAGGTGAAATGCGAGCAGTACGCTTTTCCTAAGTCATCCCTTCGTGTCAGGAGAGGAAAGCAAATGGAAAGAAGATGTTTGCAGGGGGTCTGTGCTGGGTTACCTGCGCGTCTCTTCCGTGCATCCTTGAGGAGACATTTAGCTCCTGTTGGGCGCTCGCAGGTGGGGACAGGGCGAGCTGGAGGCAGGATCGGTGCCGGCACTGATAAAGGGATGGGCGACGAGCTGAGAGAAGAGGGGGCAAGGGCTGAAAAAGGGTCTCCAGTTCTGCAGGGAAGGCAGCGGGATGTGACTCGGCAACCGCTCTGACGAGTGCAGGGTCATTCGCTGCGATGAAGTCGGGGTCTGTGGCTGGCCCGGAGAGGCAGCAGAAATCCCAAACTCTTTGCGGGGGTACCGGCCAGATTAGGGCAACACCTGAACAGTAAAACCATTTAGGGGAAGCAGGGCTGGGCTGCACCGCGTGGCCAACCTCCCTCTTCTCCGTGAGTCCCAAAGGGGCAGCTCCAAGAATGTGCTGAGAATTAATGTCTTGCGCTAAAAATGAGACGCAAGTAGCACCCACCCGTGAATTTTATTTTCTCTCTCGCTCTGCGGCTCCTGCCTGCTTGTCTCTCCTCAGTGCGCACCTGCACCTGTGCTCGGATGGGGCAGCTGAGGGAAGGTGCTGCCATCTCCCCGGCCCCGGCGGACCGCCCCTCAGCTGTGTCCTCTGTCAGGGAGCGTCGTCATCTCTCCTGCCCCCCAGAGCGTGTCCTGTAGTGGCAGACGCGCGGGCTTTTCCCTGCACGCGCATACGGGAAGGGAAGGGAAGGGAAGGGAAGCACAGTGAGAGCTGGGCTTGTCAAAGCGTAATGGGGGTGGTGGGAAGCGTAGCTAGAACCGGAGAGCTACAGCGCAAAAGCGAAGCGGACGGGACACAAAAGTAAAATGGTGCACAGGAATGCTGAGGAGAGAACTCCCGCAGCACGCAGGAAATCAGTGTCAGAATCTATTTTCTTCTGACTGCCGAATTAAAAATAATGGCACGCTTTGCAACGCCAAGCTCGCTCTAATCGTCTGAACTGTTTCTTTCCAGCCCCCCACCGCCCCCAGCACACCGTTCAGCCTCCTCAGCCTGAAATGCCTTGTTTTCCTGCTTTTTTTTTTTTTTTTTTTTAATGACAGGGCAACTTCTGTTCCCGAGGTGGTGCCTACAGTACAGCTATCTCTTCGAAGGCAGTTTGGTTTAGGTCAGAGAATGTTTAGCCTGGACTGAATCAGCCTCTGTTTCTGTTTCTGGAAATCGTCGGTCCTGTGCATCAAGCCCGGAAAAAAGGAAATATGAACCAAAGGACCTGGGGCCTGCAGGGCTAGGAAAATATTTGAGAAGAGGTTCAGTGGGGAAATGACTGTTTGTCTGTGGGGCGTCCAGGCAAGCAACCCAGCTGCTAGAAAGCGGCGCTGTCCCCAGGGTGGCCTCGGCGGTCCCGTCGGAGTCGGGGGAACAAGGACAAGGCAGGGGGAAGCATCTGGCCTGCCGTGTGGACCGTGACTGTACAAAGCACGTGTGATGCACTGCAAGTTTACCTGTTTAAACTGTGAGTTAAAGAAGGTGTGCAGTTGCTTTGTAAACAGCCGACGCTCTAAAGCTACACCCATCTAATTGCTAGCTGTATTAAATCTATCGTATTGCTGTTTCTGCATTAAAAAAGAAAAAAACCAACACACCTATGTAAGCACGTCTAAGTACAATGGAAAACCACTGTTTAACGCGTGGCATGTGCGGGTGGTTTTTTTGGGGCGGGGGGGGTGGGGTGTATGACAAAAACCTGCGAGAGACACACGCACACACGCACATGTCATGTTTAGCGCTCACCTAAACCCAAAAAAGAAAATCCACTCTTTATTTTGCAGCATTAGCATTAGCTTCCAGCGCACAGCCTGAGCGCGCACCTCTGCTCTCACCGTCTGCTCCCTCTTCAACCGTGCGTGGCTGTCATCAGCTTGCACAGGCTTTGCTCGTGCAAGTTTCCGCGACGGCTTATGAGAAGGCAGGCAAACAGACCCAGCAAGACGCGTAGTGCCTTCCTCTATGGGCTCCGTCCAGCCTTTGTTAAAATGAGCAGAAAAGACATCTGCTGCGGCCTTTGTCCTGACTGACTCTTACAGAGAGCATCTGACTTGACCCGCAGCAAAGCCATGCCCCAGGCAGCAGCACGTATTGGCGCGGACCGCGGTTTCACCCACCTGCTTTACTGCGCCGGTCCTTTCCCACGGCCGATGCCGCAGATGTGGCGCGGCCCACCCCCAGACCTCTTTACGAGGGTTCCCTGGGCTCTGCAAGTCGCCTGCTGGACGTGTTGCTGATTCAGGCACGGGCAAAGTCAGCTTCTTCGCTGGCCTCGGGCCAGGGCAGCCCCGTACCTGAGGGAAACTGAGAATATCTCCAGCGAGATCTCACCGGGAGGCTGGGACCTCGTCAGTAGGGGAGAAGGCCAAGCGACTGACACTGAAAGGGAGCTCTTTGCTAGGCTGTAGATCGTAAAGTTAAAAAAGAAAACAAACCTGCCTTTTTTAAAATGCCCCCCTTTGAGTCTGCCACGTTTGATACAGATTTTTTAAATTGCAGGGTCTATCTCCTACAGGCCTCATGCAAAGGGAAGCGAGTACCTCTGGCTCTCAGGACAAGGGGGTCCCTCAGGAGCCCAGGTGCTCACGCCAGCCGGCATCTGGCACAGCACAGGGCAGGAGCTTTGGCAGTAGTACGTGAGCTGAGAATGAGAGTCCGGCAGCGCCGCACGCTTCTCCTGTGAGCCGCCGAGGCTCGCGCGCTGTGCCTTCCGCAAATAAAAGGCCAGAAGAGTCAGCATTTCTGCTAGTTCCAGCCTCATCCGCACCCTCGTCGGTGTAGCTGTAAGCAAGCGTCCCGTAGCGACTGGGAGCGTGGCAGCTGGGCTTCCTGCGCTGCCTTAGGTTGTGCCCTTGGAGAGACCCTTCTCCGAGCCCCGTGAGCCCCGGGGTGGGTGGGCTGCGGTGCCGTTCAACGCTGAATAGGCACGAAGGCCTGTAAACAAAATGTATTTATATCGCACCCATACCCGGCAGCCAACCGCCGCTTTATTTACGTATCCTGCACCTCCTGCCGACGCTTTTAAACTTAGCCGATATTGCCGCAGTTTTCACTGATGGGGCAGGGGACTGCCACGCTGCAGGGGGAGTGTCTGGGTGTCTGCCACGGACACAGACGTCCTCAGCTGGGTAGGGACAGGGTGAGAGCTGGAACAACTCTGCTGACATGTACGGGCCGTCCCAGGGCAAGGCTCCTGGGTCTGGGGGCTGAAAGGCGAGCCGCGCTGGGTGGTTGGTGTGGGAGCTGTGGAGCAAGTAGGGGGGAAAAAAAGCAACAAGAAAAAACCATCCAAATGTTTCACAGCAGGTAGAAAGCTTGGCAGAAAGCAAACTGAATGCTGTAAAGACAAAAGCCGAAAGCCGGCTATGGACTGGACGAAAAGAGTCAGTGCCACGGAAGGAGGTTATTTCTTCCACTGACCGTAGGAGGCTTTTCTGTGAGAAAACACAACACCTCTTCTTTCGGCTACGGCGCGGTACCGCAGCAGTAACGGGCCAGAGCGTGCGAGCGCCTCTGGCAGTATCGGTAACGGCCGGGGCACGGCCGAACGGCCAGCCCACCTTCCGCACGAGGAGAACACCGTTCCCCTGGAACGCCACGCAGACCCAGGACGGGTACGGCGGAGGCCGAGCCCAGGCGCCCCCATTGCCAAGGACCACCTTGGCCTTGCAGCGTCTCACGCTGCGGGGTGTTTTGCAGGCCGTGGCTAAGCTCAGGCCCCCTGCTCGTGGCTGCCCCCGGTCCCCCGGCGCCGGTCGGGCCCCAGCCCCCAGCGCGGTGCGGCGCAGGGCAGCGGCCCAGCAGGGCGGCCCCACGGGCCCCAGCCCGCACCCCCCCCCCGTGCCTGCGGGCAGGGCCCCGCGGCCGCCGGCCCCTTCCTCCTCTGCTCGCTCCCGTCGCGGACGGCTCGGTACGTGTCACGAGCGGCAGCCCCGTTCAGCCGCTCCCGGAGGGCGCGCGGCTCTGCCCGGCCGTGACCGGGGCCCGCAGGGGTCTCTCGCTCGCCCGCTCGCCCCGAAAGGAGCCGGCCCCGAGCCGGCGCGTCCCGCCCCGCCCGGCCCTCGGCGCCCTCGCGAGCTGAGCGCGGCCCGGCCAGCAGGGGGCGCTGGCGCTCACCGGCTGGGCGCGGGGGCGGTCCGGCGCGGGGGCGGGGCCGCTGGGGGCCGGTCCTTCCGGCCGCCCTCTAAGGGCCGCCCCGCGGGGCCCGGGCTTCCGGTGGCGCGTGCGCGGCGGAGCGGAGGTGGGAGAGGTGCGTGGGGCGGCCGGGTCGCGAGGGGTCTCTTTGCGGTGCCGGGGCCCCTCTGCGGCCCGGCGTGGGAAGCCCGTGGCCGGCGGAGACTGCTCGGAGCTGGGCGGGGAGCGCCGCGGCAGTCCGGCCGCAGGCAGCCATCCCCTGCGGTGGCCGGCATCCCCTCGGGACTCCTGGAGGCCTGGCGGCTCCCGATCCTCGTCTGCGGCAGCCGCCTGAGAGAGCAGCGCGGCCGTAGCCGGGGGCCGGAGAGCGCTGGTGGGTGAGTTCGGGCAGCGGTGGGGGCTCCGTGTGGGCCGGGGGTGGGGGGGGCTCCTTGTGGGCCGGGGGTGGGGGGGGCTCCGTACGGGCCCGACCCTGGGCCGGGCGGGGGGGGGCCTCCGTCGCCGGCCCGGGCCGGGCTCGGTGCCGGGCGGGGGGAGCTCCGTCGCGCCGGCCCCGGGGCCGGGCGGGGGAGGGGGGGGCTGGCTCCTCCGTGCCGGCCCCGGGGCCGGGCTCGTGCCGGGGGGGGGCTGGCTCCTCCGTGCCGGCCCCGGGGCCGGGCTCGTGCCGGGGGGGGCCGGCTCCTCCGTGCCGGCCCCGGGGCCGGGCTCGTGCCGGGGGGGGGCTGGCTCCTCCGTGCCGGGCTCGTGCCGGGGGGGGGCTGGCTCCTCCGTGCCGGCCCCGGGGCCGGGCTCGTGCCGGGGGGGGGCTCCGTGCCGAGCTCGGGCCCCGCAGAGAAGCCCTGGTCGGGCATCGTTCTCTTTTGCACAATGTAGGGCTTTCCCCGTTTATTTTCTGTGTACTGTGTTTTGGGCCACCTGAAACCCTTTGGCCGGGGAGGTTTGGTGCGGGGAGATGGCAGGTCTGGAGCCTGAAAGATCTCGGGTGGGGGGCGGGGGAGGTATTTTTGCCTTAAAACTCTGGGCCCACCTCGTGTGTCATGTCGTGAGTCTCGTGACTGTGGCAAATGGCTCAGTCGGGCGTTTTCTGAAAATGTATTCATCCCATGCAGATGTCGTCGGGATACAGATCATCTGCATCTTCATGCTCTGACAAGACAAGATGCTGAGACAGGGATGAGCTCCAGAAGGACTGCGGAAAAGAAAAAAAAACCGCACTCCACAAAGTCATGGGGCTTTTTTTTTGCGTTTGGGGGGGTGGGGTGGCTTTAACAAAAGAGTGCAGTGTTGGCTGGCAGCAGCCTGCAGGGCATCTTTGCTGCCTGATCTCTCCTTTTCTTCTCTTCCACTCCTCTTTCAGGGCTGTGATTGTCATTTGGATAGTTTTAGAAGAGCAGTTAAGTTCCTCGCCTGTGTCAATGTGCTGGTAATACCAGGAAGGTGAATGGTTGAACCGGTCGGGCGGGTGGGAATAACTTGGCTGCAGGTAGAACTTCTGAGGGAAGACCAGCAAAACCAGGAAGCAAATAGCAAGTTCCCCAAAAATGTGCGGGTGTCAAGCACGTAAGCGTTTCATTGCCGAATGTTTTTGGGCATATGTTCCAAATGGCTATTTTTGGTAAACATAAATTTTCAGGAGATTCAGGGTTGTGTGTGGCAAAACATGTCCCTCTGTTTTTGTGTCCTGCCGCACAAACGGCCGGCGGCAGGGCTCTTGTTCCCCGCTCTCGATATTGCCCCAGCAGGGCTGCGATATTTAGACCTAAGTGGGGATGGGTTTAGGAGTGGAAGGAGAGAGAACGCCTGTGTTCTGTAAGGGCTGTGAATGCTGACCCTTTGTCTCCGTCTGCTGCTTTTCCTGTGCGGGTGATGAAGCTGTTTTACTTTTCTCTGTTGTTCCTGGTCTAAATAGCTGCAAGGCTGTCGCCGCTGTGGGTGTGCAATTTGTGTTGCTGTGTTTCTGTGGAGTCCTAGCCACGGCTCGCTTCTAGTGTGGCCAAGGGTCAAGGTAGGGCTTTCAGCTTAAAGCTTCAGAAGCGCTGCGCGCTGAGATGGGTGTAGGTGAAACTGCTGTTGCGCCTGCAGCTGTGCTCGCAGGGATGCTGGGCGGCTCCGCATCAGACCGGCGAGGTGCGCGTGGACCTCCGTCGGGCTGCGCCCTGGGTGCGCGAGCGTGCCGTGTGTTTGCTGTTCCGGCTTGTACGTGCGAGGGCTTAACGTTTGATTTAACGCATTTCCTTTAACGGCAGGCTGTAGTTGGGCTCTAGATGGTATTCCTACGGGGGCGCAAGAGCTGTGGAATGGTTAAGCTGTTGCTGTGCCTCCAGGTGACTTGTTCAGTAACACTGTTTTTCCAGGTGCAGGTGGATGAGTCGTGCAGGGCAACGGAGGAGAGCCCAGGGGAGCGCTGGAAGAAGGTGAGTCTGTGTAGTACTGGAGGGAAGATGTGACTGATGGCTATAGGGCTCCATTATGGGTTTTACTCTTTTTTTTTTGTGATCCGAGGGCGCTAAGCGATGAGCCGAGCGTGATCTGGGCCCTGGAGGTGAGTCAGGCAAGGTGACCGGTGCTTGGTGGGCTGGAGTAGGTGTTCTTTTTCAGGTTATTCAGGTTTTTTTTTCCCTTGTCTTCACTTTCCCATCCCAATTTGGGGCCGATTCCCTCAAACGGGGACTTCCCCCTGTGGGGCTGCTTATGCAGCCTGGGAGCTGCTGCCTGGGCACAAAAATACCTCAAACCCACTGACTCTGGGTCTGCAATGGGGGGTGAAAAAAACAAAGAATTCTGGTGGAAAGAAAACAACTTGGGGCTTCTGGGAAAGCCAACTCCAGCTGGATTTGTGCAGCTGGAAAGGGAAAAAAAGGGTGGTGGTGGGGAAGGAACAACCACCTAAAAGCACCCACCAACCATTCTCATGCACAAAACCGAAAGTGAAAATGACCATTTTTTGTAGGGTAAAAGCACAAAAAGTCCCCACAGAACTCAGTAGTTTGGAAAAGCAACCCCAATTAATACATTATGTAAAGAAGGCAGGGAAAAAAAAGAAAACCAAAACAAAACCCTATCACAACCCTGATGCCACATGCCTACAAGCAGTTCCTGGGGCTTATTCTGCGGGGGTGGGGGACCCAACCTTGTTCCCCAGGTTTGCTGTGCTGCTTCTCCTCCCTCAGGCATGGGCGGGGGGGGCAGTGGCATGGACAGTAGCAAGCACCAGATTTTTTTAAGCAGTCGAGAGGAAAGGACTGAAATGCTCGAGACGCTTTGCTGTTTGGTGCAGAGGCAATGAACGGTGCTGCTGGGGCTGCGAGGGGGAAAGGTGCAGAGGAATAGAAGCTCTGTGGATGCAGCCAAGTTACGGTTTCTGGATGGTATTAATCGAGAAGAGTAATTCAGATAATGCTGCTGCCCAGCGACCAGAGTTGGGTACTGAGCCCGGGAGCCGCGCACGCGCGGTGGCGTCCCTGTGATCCCCATTGCTCTCTCCGCAGGTGACAGCCCTGCGATGCTGCGGTGCCTGCGAGGTGATGCCGCCGTGCTCGTTGCTGCTTCCTGGTAAGGAAAGGCCTCCTCCGCTCCTGCTGCAGCGTGGTGGTGTGTCGGACACGATTCCCTGTGTCGGGTGAGGCCTAGGGCTGCCGGCGAGGTGAGCGAGCCCCTTTGGTGGGTGCAGGGGTGTCTCCTTGTGTGCCTGCACTACTGGGGCTGGTGGGATGGGAAGCTTCAAACGACCTGCCGAGGCAGGCTTCTGGTATGGTAAAGGCGAGCGGGTGAGGGCAGCCCCAGGAGTTACCCGGGAGCTGATAGAAGGGAAGAGGGAAAGGAGGAGGAGGAGGATGACCTTTTCCCCCTGCCCAGGGTGCAGAAGATAGCCGACTCCCCAGCTCACCAGAGCTCCCCCTCAGCCTCCCCTGGCCCCCCTTGCCCCGTGCTCCTGCCCCCAGCTCCGGCACGAGCGAGCTAGGCTACGCTACGTGCCTAGGAAGCCTCATCTCGTAAGAGCTGTGAGACACCCTTGTATTCTCTTCAGGTGGAGGACGGCCTAGAGTCTGGAGCTGCAGAAGAGGCAGGGCGGAGAGGAGGGGAAAGAAGCATCTGAACGGCTAAATTGTGCCAGCAGCGCTGAGAGCGAGAGTCGCGGTGAGTCCTGGGCCACTGGGGCCCCGTTGCCTCTCTTGTGCGTCCTGGGCCCTCCCTGTCTCTCCCCTGGCCCCCTCTCTTTCCTTACCTGCTGCAAAATTTTTTTTAGTTTTTTTTTTGCACCCCCCCCCCTCTTTCTCCATCTCACTCTGAGTGGCTCCCTGCCTCCCCGTCTTTTCAGTCCTCCCTCTCTCTGTCCTGTAGCCTGTGGCTACTTGTTCTTTCTCCGCCTCTCTCTGCCTGGCTCTGGCTCCATTTTTATTTTTTTATTCCTCCTGCTCTGTCCTGTAGCCTGTCGGTATTTTGTCTTTCTCTGGCCCTCTTGGTCTGACTCCGTGTGTTACCGAAAAACGCGGTAAAATCGGAAACAACTCCTCAACGCCGATTTAGTATTAAAGAGCAGGCGTTCTTTATTCACGGCGCCAGATGCACGGGGGATCGCTTCTCCTGGCGTGCGTACCTCACACACCTTTCCCGTAGAATTTGTAGATCAAAATTTTACGTATTCATACATATTCATTATCGTCCTGTCTACTGATCGGTACAAACTGGCTCGTTCCGTATGTAAATCACTGCGCAGGCTCGGTGGTGGTCCGTGAGTCGGTGGTCGCGATCTCCCCCTGCCAGAATTGCCTTTTACCTTCTTGGCTCTTAATCTTGGCAGTCTTGGCTAGTTTTCTCAGTGCGCTACACGAAACCGCGTTTTGTCATCCTTTTCTGACAGAAGCACGTTGTCTGTTGTTCTGCTGACATTAACGATCGCCTAGGGACTAAAATGCAGATCGACAGATGCGCTGATTCGTACGCTCCGTGTTCCCGTAATGGAACACCGTCTCTGGTTGGTTGATTTCATTGCTTTGGTTACATTTCCCCCCTTTGGAAGTTTTGAAATAATCATTTTCTCAATACTTCCATCCTAGATCAATAATATTCCACTATGTCAGTTCAGTGTTTGGTTCATCTTCTCAAAGTTTTCACTTGATTGTGGTCTCTAGGGCATATGCAGGTTCCATTTTATACCCAAAATTTTATTAATTTGTTGAACTACCTCTGCAAAAAAATGTGGTCCTCTCCCAGAGGACATTCCTGTTGGCACTCTAAATCTTGGTATTATTTCTTTCAGCAACATTTTAACTACTACTCTAGCTTTGTTGGTGCAGCACGAGAAAGCTTCTGGCCAACTAGAAAATTTGTCCATCATCACTAACAAATACTGCTATATCTATTTTGTCTGGGTAACTCAGAGAACTTAATTTGCTAATAATTTCCGGGAGAATTTTTTGTTTTGTTACTCCTAAAGGTGGTTTCCTTTGGTTCAGGGGATTATTTCTAGGACAGATTGGACACTTAGCTACCATGGGTTTAATTATTCTTGTCATGCCTACACACGCTACAGATGCTTTTAAACTCAAAACCGTAGCATCTACACCCTAATGTGTTTGCTCATGCTTTTCTTTTGCAAGTTCTGTCATAACTTGTGGGGTTGTTATTATTATTACTTGTTTTTCTGGTGTTACCTACCATCTCTCTGTGTTTTGTGATGCTTCCAATTGTTCTGCTAATTGCTCATCCAATTTATTATAATAATCTCGGTTTCAACTTTGGAATTCCGATCTGTTTTACTGGTACTAGTGCAAGGATACCTTGCTCTGCAGTCCTCTTTGCAGCTTTATCTGTCAATCGTTTGCTTATGTTTACAGCCGTCTGGCCGAATCGATGAGCTTTGCAACGCTTTACCGCCACTTCTTTTGGTTTCTGCACGTCTTCCGGAAGTTGGAGAATGTCTTCTTTATGCTGTATCAATGATTCTTGGGCTGATGGCAGTCCTTTTTCCTTCCCAGTAGCTCCATGATCGTGGATCACACCAAATGCATGTTTGGAATCAGTCTAGATATTTATCCTTCGTCCTTCTGCCATTCGCAGAGCTCGCTTCAACGCTACCAATACTGCTTTCTGTGCTGAGGTGTTCGCAGGCAGCGCCCCTGACTCCATTCCCTCGGCGGTGATAACGACAGCATATCCGGCCATTCTCTTCTCGCCCAGAGCTGCTTCCATCTGTAAACAACTCCAGATCAGGATTTTCCCAGAGGTTTGTGTCTCAGGCCTGGTCTGCTGGAATAGACTTGTTCAATAGTTAGCAAGCGATTGTGTTCGAAATTGTCCGTAAGGTTTTCTGTTGTTAAAAACATACAGGATTCAGTATAGCAGTAGTCTTCGATTCCACATGGTCTTGTTCTAACAGAACAACTTGATATTTCAACATTCTGCTAAGGGATAGCCAACGACCCCCCTTTTGTTCTAAAACAGTCACCGCTATGTGCGGGACACATACTGTCATCTTTTGTCCCATTGTTAACTTTGGGGCTTCCTGGATCGGCAGCGCTGCTGTTGCTACTGCCCGTAAACATCCAGGCCATCTTTTACTCACGTGGTCGAGTTGTTTGGAGAAGTAGCCCATGGGTCTCTTCCAGGTTCCCAGTCGCTGTGTCAGCACTCCAAGGGCTAAATGTTGTCTTTCGTGGACAAACAGCTCAAAAGGTTTAGCGAAATCGGGTAGGCCTAATGCAGGGGCCATCACTGAGGCTCTTTTCAGTTCTTTGAATGCCGTTTGGCATCCGGGCGTCCAGGTTAAATATTTATCCTTTGATTCTTTCAGTGCCTCGTATAATGGTTTTACATACAGTCTGTAGTTCAGAATCCAGAGCTGACGCTATTTCACTATTTTCAGAAAAGCTCTCAGTTCCTTCGGGCCGCAAGGTTCGGGAATTTGACAAATAGTTTCTTTCTTTTCACTTTCTAATTGTCTTTGTCTCTGAGATATTTCAAATCCTAAATAAATGGCTGCTTCTTCTCCTATTTGGGTTTTGTTTCTGGAAACTCCGCATCTTCCTTGGCCCAGAAAATTTAAAAATTTCAAAACATTATTCTTTACTTTCTGCCACTATCAGAATGTCGTCTGCATTCTGTAACAATATGCCTCTCCCTGGGTTCTGTTTTTTCTATACATTTCTATATTTCTAATTTTTTTTCTTGCCAGCTGAGTCCCAAATATCGTAGGACTAATTTTAAATCCTTGTGGAAGTACGGTCCATGTTAGCTGTGTCTTTCATTCTGTGGTGGGGCTTTCCCATTCCAAAGCAAATAGGCTTTGACTTTTTATGCCTGGAGGTATGCAAAAGAAGGCATCCTTCAAATCTAGTACAGTAAACCATTTATGCTCCTCCTTTAAAAGAGGTCAGTAAAGTGTATGGATTAGCTACTACCGGATGTAGATCTTGGACCACCTGAGATATAGCCCTTAAATCGTGAACCAGCTAATACTCTTTGCCTCTAGATTTCTTTACTGGCGACACAGGAGTACTATATTCTGATTCACATTCTACTAAGAGCTCATATTCTGAAAAAAATTTATAATTAACTTCTCTAATCCTTTTCGAGCCTCTCGCTTAATACGGTATTGTTTTTGCCTTACCGGCTTGGCTCCAGGCTTTAAGGTTACTTTTACCGGCTCTGCCCGCTTAGGTCGCTCCGGAGCTCCGCTCGCTCAAACCAAAGGAATTACTACGTTTTCCACTTCTTCGGGAACCTGTTCCTCCCTGGAGGAATCCTGTAACATAAACGCTCTCGCCTCTGTGGCTTTTGATTCTGTTCTGGTATTAGTAATTTAATCTCTCCATCTTTAAAAGTTACTTGAGCATCTAATTTACTTAATAGATCTCATCATAACAGAGGCAGTGGACATTCAGGCATATACAGAAACTGGTGAGTTGCCCATTGCTTCTCCAATTTAAACTTTAATGGCTCTAAGAAAGGCTAATTTTTCTTTGCCCTGTCGCACTAACAACACCTACTGGTTTATGATCAACTTTCTCTTTACGTGTATTCAATACCAAAGAAGTGGCTCCCGTATCTACCAAAAATTCTATTTCTTCATTCCCTAGCTTCAGTGTAACCAGGTGTTCAGCTAGGGTTGATTCCTCTGGTCTCCTTCATGCCAAGCTACTTCAAGCATTTTACCCAGATCTCTGGATTCAGGTTCTTCTAGTTTCTGAAGGTTTTTTTACTCCCCCCCCCACCCCCCCCAATCTGGGGCTGATTGTCTTATGAATATAGAGACCAACTGAATTGCTTTTTCTGTGTTTTTCTGGGTTCAAATGAGTATATTTTCTGGTGGTCACCTTCAGTCTTTCCATAAAGGCTGAAGGGGACTCCTTTAATTCTTGTCTCACTTAATAAATGGGTCAAAATTTATGGCTTTTGGCATTGCATGTCTTACTCCAAATAAAATCTGTCTCTGACATCTAGTCAACATTCCCCTGGGTCCTGGCTGTTTAGGGTCCCACTCGGGATTTGTAGATGGAAAATTCTTATTCGTTGTTCTCTGTAAATTCCTGTTAGCATGTGCTCCCTGCACCTGCCTTCTGGCTGTATTCAATACTATTTTCTTGTCAGTTCCATCAAGTGAAGTATCCAGTATCACAAGTAGAGCAACATTTCAAGTTCTCACCACATTTTCCTCTTTTCAGAAACATTGCCGTAGAATCCTGTGGACATATCTCACGCTGTTTCTGCCACTCTGGATGATTCCACAGTGTAAAGAACAAATCAACATATGCCACTTCTTCCCATTTGCCTTCCCTTTTTACAAAACAACATTAATTGCAAGATGGTATGATATTGCAATGTCTCCTGTTCTGGCCATTCGTGCCCACCTTCCAATTGATACGTTGGGCACCAATGATTGCAATATTCAATTAATGGTTTCCGAGTTAGTGGGTCATCACCCCCGATGTCTTTCCAGTGCTTCAAAGTACATCCCAAAGGTGTTCTCTGTGGGATAGGTTTCTTACTCAGAAATGCTCCCATCTCCCAGTTGACTAGCAGTTGTGATAGTGCACTATCACAAATAGTAGTCAGAGGGACTCCAACCCCCGTTAGAGGTCTCACTGGGAATCCGCCACTGGGATCTGTAGCCCCCTGCTAGATATCCCTGGAGACTTCAACCCCCTGTTGAAGACCCCCCTACCCTCGGGTCCCGCTCCACAGGCTTTCGCCTAGCAGAGACTTACCAACCGAGGTACCTCTTGGCCCCAACCCTGCGTGGCTTTCGCCGCGCCTTACGGGCAGGCCTGTGGGACTCAAACCCACTATCCTGTCCTATGTGGGAAGCTAACGCCACATATTATTCTACCTAAGTTTCTTCTTAAACGAATGCCTTGTTTACTTCAGTCCAGGGGATCTTTCTCAGAATTCTCTGGCCTGGGGATCGGAAGCTCTCCCCAAGAATTCCTTGGGGCTGGCTGCAGGTCCCACGGTCCTGCGGATCCGTCGAGATTCAAAAGCAGGTTCCCATCTGGGGTGCCAAAACTGTTACCAAAAAACACGGTAAAATCGGAAATATCTATTCAACACCAATCTAGTATTAAAGA
Organism: Phalacrocorax carbo; assembly: GCF_963921805.1. Taxonomy (NCBI): domain Eukaryota; kingdom Metazoa; phylum Chordata; class Aves; order Suliformes; family Phalacrocoracidae; genus Phalacrocorax; species Phalacrocorax carbo. The sequence continues at coordinate 23,960,182 of NC_087524.1, forward strand.
GCAGGCGTTCTTTATTCACGGCGCCAGATGCACGGGGGATCGCTCC